>NC_044919.1:35734789-35810519 GCF_003576645.1 Ipomoea triloba | reverse complement strand
TAAGAATATATATATATATATATATATATATATATATATATATATATATATATAAAGCAGCGCAGAAGCGCGATTGGTCTGCAGTTTATAAAACAGCGCAATAAAGCTCCAATTTTGCTGATTCATTAAGGTATTGTTAGTTTTAAATTTTTGTTTCGTTTTTCTTTGTTCTTTTTTTTCCTTTTTCATCTCATTATCTCAATTCTCTTTCCTAATCACTCTTACAAAAACTCATCAAAAACCACAAAAAAAAACCCATTGATATGGATGCTCTAAGTAAATAGATAAAGGAGAGAGAGATAAGTAGTGATAGGAATAGATATGTAGGTAGGTAGGAGAGGTAATATGGTGGGTGAAGTAGATAAATAAATGAGGTAAAAGTTCATAAGTAATGAAAATTATAATTATAGATGAAATTATGTGTGTCTTTGTATTTGGAAATTGAAAAATGCTTCTTACTATTACAATTACCACTCCTTATTAACTCCATAAAATTGTGTATGTCTAGCATTTAAAAAATTTGAAAAAAAAGGTATATTTTATAATTTTCAAAATGAAAAATATGCAAATAAACAATAATATTGTTTTCTAATCTTTAGTTTTTCAAAGAAATAGAAATTCCTACTTGGCTACTTAGTATTTTCCTTTCTATAAATTAATAAATGTACCTCCAGGACATTGGTCTAATATATAACAAATCTCATTTAAAACATGATAGTTAACAAAGTGATGGTTATCCAACAAAAAAGAAAAAGAATGAAATTAATTAATTCGAAGTTTTTAACTTCTTATCCTGGCTGGGATTCATCTTGTGGAGAGATTTATTAAGATTTAAGATAGGTCTGATGTGGTCTTGTGGATAACACTTGAGTACTTGTACTGAATTTTCCACTGCACTCAGGTCTCCATGGCAATGCATCGAAAGCGTCATCCGGGCTAAAGTTAGGACTCAAGATTGCAACCGTGCACCAATTTGTAGCACAGTTTCCATACCTTGTAATTATGATCGGGAGAATTTGTCCCGAACACAATTCAACTAATTGACCAATTCAGACTAATAATCTATTTAACCAATAGTCACAATGTACAAAGCACTTTGAGAAATTTCAGATAGTTAAGACATATCTCGTGATTTATTCTACAATCCAGTCTTAGATAGGTGGTAGTGTTCAGGTTTGAAGCGCAAATGTTTTATGATTGGGAGAATTGTCCCGAACAACTAATTGACCAATTCAGATTAACAGTCAATTTAGTCAATAGCCACGATGTACAAAGCACTTTAAGACATTTCAGATAATTAAGACATATCCCGTGATTTATTCAGCAATCCAGTCTTAGATAGGTGGGGGTGTTCAGGTTTGAAGCGCAAATCTTTTATGAGTTGGAGAATTTGGTTGGTAGAGACCAGAGAGGGGGAATACTAGAGCTTACATACAGTGTTGATTGTTCTGATCCAAAATGTATCTCCAGCTGTTGAGAAGTCAAGGACAATGGTAGAGAGTAGACATATTCAGTTGAGGGACAGTGACCTACCACCCCACACATTAATAATACAATGGATCCAAGGAATCTCTCAATACAAGCAAAGTTTCCCTTTTCTAGTTTAAATTTAGCAATGTGCCAATCTGTCACAAGAGCCCCTTTTCCCTTCTTTACTACTTTGCTTTGGTCCCAAATCTTCCCTCCTTTTCCACTTAAAATCCCATACACACTTCTTTGCCTCACTTCTCTAACCCCATCCCATCATCATGACACCTAAAAGCTTTTCCTAATTTAAAGAAATATTGTTTTTATTAGCATTGCTTTTCTGGGTAATCAAAACTTGATTCTTTACTTAGTACTTGTAGCACCAGTATTCAATGCTCTTCACTCCCTTATGGTTTCTTGATTTATTGCACTGCAATTGGCTCCACCAGCCTGTTTCTGTGATCTCATTTCCTCTCCTCTGGGTTTCTGAATCTGCTATAAATTCCATTCAATGATGTTTGTGTCAATGTCTGAGTGAAGTATTCTCCCTTTTATGTGTAGCTTGGATCACTATACTGCCTCTTTTATGTCCAAGGCTCCCCCCAAACACCTCTTTTATGTTCATGGAGGTCACCACCAATAAGATGGAAGATTATGAAGTGTTGGAGCAGATTGGTAGGGGTGCTTTTGGAGCTGCATTTCTTGTTCATCACAAGCCTGAGAAAAAGAAGTATCATTTTCTTCTCATTCTTCTTTCTTTTTCATTTTTTTGGGGAAACCAGCGGCCATTACCTGGTTGCCCATAATTAACTGGTTCAAATCAAGAATGCTAATAGACTACTCCCGGATGGGAGTTTTGAACTTGTTACCTTTTGGTTATTAAGTCAAGTTTGACTCCGTTAGGCTGCTCCTGTTTGGGAGTTTTGAACTTGTAACCTTTTGGTTACCAAGTCAACAGTCTGACTAACTTGGCTGAGGTTACCCCGTTCTTATTCTTCTTTCCAAGTCAAGACTAACTTGGCTGGGGTTGTCATGTTTTTCTCATTCTTCTTTCCATGCTAGCTACTTTGTCTAATTCTTGAATGGAGCATTGAAAATTTGAATCTGCAGGTATGTGTTGAAGAAAATTCGTGTCTCGAAACAGACAGAGAAGTTCAAGATCACAGCACACCAGGAGGTTACTCTTGCATTCTTGCAAAACTAGTTTGCTTTAAAGAAAAAAGAGGTTGGTTGTGATGTTTTGAATTTGCAGATGAATTTGATAGCAAAGCTGGATAACCCTTATATTGTGGAATACAAGGATGGGTGGGTGGAAAAGGTAGAGAACTATAAAGCAGACATACTTTATCAGTTCATATGACATATTAGCCTTTTTGTAGCAAACTAGTTTATCTGTCTGAGTTTTCTGAAAAATCCAGGAATCCTTTGTGTGCATTGTGACAAGTTACTGTGAAGGGGGTGACATGTGAGTTGCAAGAAACTCTTTCTTATATCTTAACCCCATTTTTCATGGAACACATAGGTTATGTTTTTATATTTGTGTACTGCAGGGCTGAGATGATTAGGAAAGCAAGAGGAATGTTTTTCTCAGAAGAGGTAAGAAACCTTAATCATCTGCATATAAAAACATGAATGCTTAGAATTTAGCAGTACATGTTTAATGTTGTTTCTGCAGAGACTTTGCAAATGGCTGGCTCAGTTGTTGCTAGCCCTCGACTACCTTCACTCGAATCGCGTTCTTCACCGGGATCTTAAGGTAATGTTTTCTCTTGACATATTATGCGAAATGGACTATATAGTTCCTGTTTTATGACAATAGCTTTATTTTTTCTGCATTTTGTTGCCTCCAGTGTTCCAACATTTTTCTCACCAAAGATGATGAAATCAGACTAGGTAAGGATAAGTTATCCACAACTACACAAGCTTTAGAATAAATGGTTTTGTGGGATATGACCTGACAAGATATGGGCCAACAGGTGATTTTGGACTGGCAAAGTTGCTCAACCAGGATGATCTTGCATCTTCTGTATGATTTTCTCTCACTTCTTTAAAAATTTGAAGCTTGTTTCTGTACTGATTATCGAACTCTTATGTGATTTAGATTGTGGGAACTCCAAATTACATGTGCCCGGAGCTTCTAGCCGATATACCGTATGGCTACAAATCAGATATATGGTCTCTAGGTAACCAACCATAATGTGGATTATTACCAGTTTCTTTTAAAACAGCAGATGACTTAACAAAACTTTTGCAGGCTGTTGTATGTTTGAGATTGCTGCTCATCAGCCAGCGTTTCGAGCCCCGGTAAGTTTTGTTAGGGTTTTTGCTTCCTGATTGTGTAAAACACTAAAACCAGGTTACGGATTGGGTTCTCTGGTGAATAAACAGGATATGGTTGGACTAATCAACAAGATTAACAGATCCACCATTTCTCCACTCCCCACTGTATACTCCTCAGCACTGTAAGTTTAGTGTCATTTTCTGCACAGAAGTAAAATCACTATTGCAGCATGTAATGTTTGGACTTTGCAGGAAGCGTTTGATCAAAAGCATGCTAAGGAAGAGCCCGGAACACAGACCCACGGTTAGTCCCCGGGGATTCGTCTCCATTTCTTAATTCTTATCCACCATAGCAATGGACTGACTAATCTGGATGGTGCCTTATATATATAGGCTGCAGAGCTCTTAAGGCATCCACATTTGCAGCCATATCTGGCGCAGTGTCGCAATCTGCCTCCTGCGTTTGTTCCATTAAACCCCGAGAGCTCAAAGGCGAAATTGCAGCCTCTCAAACCTAACACCCACAAAACTGTGAAGGAAAGACAGGTAAAAGTTCCCATTGTCACTGCTAATAAGAAAGTTGGTGAGCTGAAAAGGATTGCAGAAAGAAGAAGCTGTTCCCCGAATCCCAGGATCCAACGTTTTAACCCCGAACATAAGAAGGAAGATCAGACTTGCTCAGATAAACAAATCTCGAAGAAAACGGATGAAAACTCAAGAATTGACAGTAAAGCAGCTGGGAAAAATGGAAGCATGAATTCCAGAAGCTCAACAAGAAGTACAGTGACTGATCATCAACCTGAAGCAGACACAGAACTAGAAGAGAACTCCAAGAAAATGGAAAAGCTTAAACCCGGGATTCCAACTCCAAAAAAACCTGCAGGGATCCCAATTCCAGGGGGAGAAACCCCAGAAAAACAAGAGGATCATCATCATAAAAGGACAGTAAGCGACATTTCAGTAACGAGTACTCTGAATTTTCTTCAGGGAAATAACATCAGAATAAAATGGAGTAACTTGAGCAATGAAAGAGCAGAAGCTTTGGAATCACTGCTTGAGCTCTGTGCAGACCTTCTTAAGCGCGAAAAGCTTGAAGAACTTGCAGGGGTGTTGAAACCATTCGGGGACGATGCTGTTTCGTCCAGAGAAACAGCCATTTGGTTGACAAAGGGACTAATGAATCTTCAGAAAGATGGTGAGGGGAAAGATTAAAAGGCTTTGTTAAGATTTGTGCACTTCTGTGTATACTATGAGCACTGCTTGTGCTAGTTAGTAACTTATTTGAATGCTTGTAAATAACATTGCCTGCATATTCAGTGTTTTAAACACCCACTGCTATGTTGGCAAAAAAAAAAAAAAAAAAGATTTGACTCAAGACTCTAATATTTGTAGTCCAAATTTGAGTATGTTCATCATACAAATGGTAGTATTTTTATTTTTTTTATATTCACAGGGTATTTCTATGTCCATTTAACAGTTCTCCCAAAACCTTCAACACCACAAAAGAGTTCACTTGCCACTTGAGCTACTTAAGTTTAATTCATAACGGTAGTTCGTAAAAATAGTTTAAATAATATTTTGTGTTTAAATTTTTAAAAAGTAAAATTTAATAATAAAAGTCTCCGCCGCCGGGAGAGCAAATTTTGACCGCGTGTTATTCATCCACCGTCAACGGCCAACCCCAACCCTAACCTTCGATACTTTTCTCGAACTCTCTTCGTACATTTTTATACCCAAAAACCACAAAACTCAAATCTCAATTCACAAATCGCCATGGCCTCACGACTCATCTCCCGCTTCGCCTCTTCTCTCACCCGCTCCACAGCAACCACTAACGCCGCCGTCATCCACCACTTCACCGCCACCGCCGCCTCTACTTTACCCAAATCTAATCCCTTAATCTCCCTCCTCCAATTTCAATCCCATCCTTTCATCTCCCCTTCCCGTCTACACCCCTATAGCACCCTAACTCTCCGATCCTTCTCCACCGCAACCCGCCCTAGCCGTCCCCACCGCCCAGCCCGGCCCGACATTGGCGCCCGCGCCCGGCAGATGCAGAACCGCCGTCTCTGGACCTACGCGCTAACCTTCAGCTGCGTCGCGGGATTCATTATCATCGTGCTCAACCAGTTCCAAGACCAGCTCGTCTTCTACGTGACCCCGAGCGATGCGATCTCCAAATACACTGAGAATCCCACCAAGGCCAAGTTTAGGCTCGGCGGGCTGGTCTTGGAGGGCAGCGTAGCGCAGATGGCTTCGTCGCCGGAGATGGAGTTCGTGATCACCGACTTAATCACCGACATTTTGGTCAAATTCGAGGGATCGTTGCCGGATCTTTTCCGGGAAGGCCACTCCGTGGTGGTGGAGGGGTTTATTAAGCCGTTCACGGAGGAAATGAAGAAGACGAATGAGGTGATTTTGAAGGAGAACAAGTTTAGGATCACAGAGAAGGCCAGGAGTGGAGTGTGCTATTTTGAAGCTACAGAAGTTCTGGCTAAGCACGACGAGAAGTATATGCCTCAAGAAGTCGCCGCTGCACTGGAGAAGAACAAGAAGCTCCTGGAACAGCAAAAAATTGAGGAAAGCGGCACTGAAACTGCTATAGCTAAGCCATAAGGGATCGATCATGGCGCCATAGGTCTGATCTTTTTTCTTAACATATGAATTCTTTTGGAATTGATGGAACACGCATACGTTTTAGCTTGATTATACAATTCTTCCGGATTAGATTGAGGTAACTTAGGAAAGAGATATAAGCAAATTTGATGAGCCAACTTAGATTTGTTGTTGTGCCATTTTTGCCTTTTTGGTGTTCATTTTAACTTTACTGTATTGCCCCATGAATATTGTGGGTTTCAAACTGATTTTTGGCATAGTAGTAGTTAATAAATGTTATAAATGAATTATCATTCTGGGTAGTGCTTATTATTCTTGAAATGAATGTACTAGTGGCTATAATCATCCTCCAAAGAGTTGAACAAAAAATATAAACTTTTTAGCACTTGAGATATTAAGGAAGTGATAGGAGATTGATGGTGAATCTTCAATGAGTCTTTTTTCAGATTGATTTTGAAGATCACTTTGTTGGTGCAGGGTGTCACATTAAATAGTCTATAAGGGTGTCAGTCTTATTAGCCTTGCTACTGGTAGAAATGTATATGCTATAGAGAAACCTTGTACTGGTTTTTGAGATGCACTTTGCAGGATGTAGATGGTAGTAGCCAGTAGGCCTGTTTATACAGGATGCCACTTTAGAAGATAGTGATGTTGCTTTACTCGTGCTTATGAAGAAAAATGTGTTCATGTGCAAATGATCCATGACAATCGTTGTCTTCGGAATCTTGGAGGATAAGGTTGCCTCTTGCTGGAAGATGAACCCCTTTCGTTTTTATGTGGCAGGATTTAATTTGTTTATGGTGCTCATGGTTGAAAATACAGGAAAAGAGAAGGAAGCAAGAAATCGGTAGGCATTGCATACTGCAAGAATATAGTATAGTAGACCAAATAAAGACGAGGCAGAAGCGACAAAAGGGGTGGGTGTTTTCTGAGGCAACAAGTTTATAGCTGAGCCGCTGAGGTATATCGATTTTTGAACCCAAATTCTCCATTTTTCTGCAGTGATATAGTTAGTGGTTGAAGTTGCTGTGTCAAGTTTTGTGCTGGGGAAACCGTTTTGATTGTAATTGGCACACATACATCATAGAACCAGGAAGGAGTAATCAACTTTTCTACTTGAGACCTAGTTACAAAATTCAGAGTGTTTGTCACCGTAGTTCACTATTAGTAAGAATGTAGTTAGTCCAAATTTGGGTGGGGTTAAGGCCTTAAGGGAAGAATCCAAATGGGGTAAGGTTGATACCCTTGTTTAAGAATCTTGGCCGGTGATGAAATGGTGTAGCCATTTATCACTTTGCTTTGCAGTAGTAAATAATATTCAGGGATATAGTTGTTCACAGAAGAGACAAGGAGAAGATGAAAGGAGGAAAGCATAGGATAGGTGCAGCTGAAGTATTAGAAAAGTGGAAAGTCATAAAACCCTGCGAGTTTTAGCTGAATCAAGAGAGAATGGATTTGATGTTGGCAAAGGCTTAAACTGAAAGTGTGATATCTTCTCTTTTTCTTCATCTTCTTATTTGTTACATACTGCACGGGTATATCACTTTTTATAGTATGAGATTAATCTAGTTGAGTATAGATCAAGTATCTTTCAGGGTGCTATCTTGTATTCACATTCACATTCACATTCCCAGCCAAACACACCCTAAATAATTTATGGCCATATTAGTTCATGGTTGGGTGAGATGCAAAATTTTTGTCACGTTGTTAGAGTGAAAATCTTGTTTCAATCATTTTTTTGTATTTCAGTATCCAGGTAAAGCTGAAGGTTGATATTGTATTGAATGATGTTATATTTTACCTCAGTTAAAAGCTTAAATTATTAACCCGGATATCAATTTATTACGCAATATTTTATATTCATCTTTGTTTTAACGAGGAACCCCACAACCCTTCTGAACAATAAGCAGGTTGTTTTGCATAATTTTATGTTTTATTTTAGAGTGAACCTCAAAGCTAATGGCATGTTTGGCACCAGAAAAATAGTTTTTTCGTTCAATAAAATTAAAATATATAACGAAATTATACTTTTAAAATTTCATTTAAAAATATCACTAAAAGCTGACAGAGTGACAGACTGACAGTGCATGTTCCTTGCAATCCTGGTCTGGGCATCATAAAAACCATTATCAAAACAATTTCTCTAATCTCCAAATAGTAAACAGCACGGGGACACGAATATTTAAACACGTAATCTCTTAAATCTACGGATTAATGCAACATACTACTGCAAACACCACTTTCATGCATAACTACTGCAACCACTAATTTCTATTCACCAACACTCCAGGTATCATGGATAATGGAATTCTTACCGTCTATTTGATTTGTGAAAAACGAATTTAATTTAAATTATATAAAATAAAATTTATTTAAAATATTGATTTCATTGTTTGATTGGTATAAAATAAAGGGAAAATGGTAAAATAGATCCTTGAATTTTGTACAAAAAGTGTAATTAAGCATATGAATTTAAAAAATGGACAACTATACACTCAAACTTGTCAAAATGAGTCAAATAATTTCTGTTACCAGTGTCAATGACCTTGTGGTCAATGGCATATAATGACTCTTTTAAATGGAAGGTAATGAAGTTGAGTCCCAATAAAGACGGTATTGACTCTAACAAGTTAAGAAAGTAAAGTTTAAGTGTTTAATTTCTATTTTTATAGAAATAAATAAATGATTAGAAATAATTATTATACATACTCAAATACTCATACATAATAAAATATGTAAGGGTAATGCAGTAATATGGTAATTTTTCTCTTGAGAAATAAACTACTAAATCCGCTACTTAGAATTGGAATGCAACTATTTAAAAAAAAAAAAAAAAAAAAGAGTTGGTTGGAATGCAACCCTTTAAATAGGTTGGAATTCAAGGCAAATTATTTTGTGAATTTGGGTGTAAAATACACAAATGTTTATAATTTATACATTGAATGCTCAGAATTTATACATTGAATGCTTACAATTAGATATTCATAATAAATTGTGAACATTCAATAGGTAAATTGTGGTGACTTCACCTTGCAATGTGGACACAGGGTCATGGTATAACTATTGTGAATTTAATATATGTGATTGAAATAGGTTTTTAACGTGATTTTATAATTCGATTGTTAAACATTGCAAATTTGGTACAAACTCCAATCTGATTCCTTATAAATTATTGATTAGAGGATAATGAGGGAAGGTTAGGTGACATTACAATATTCAATAAACAAATACTGTTCATAAGATACCATTGCCATTTGGTTGAAGGTATACTTCTGCAAGTTCTTTCTTGGTCCCCTCTATTAAAACTATCTCTTTCTTTTAGTCTACACATTCTTGCTTTTTTTTTTTTTTTTTTTTTTTTTTTTTCAGCACACTGTCTTAATCTCCTAATTTAGCCTATATATATCGGCATCTATCCATGTACTATAATCTTTCAAAGTTTCAAAAATCCTCCCAATTTGTGCGTTCTCTAAGGCTCTGATTGGAGTGATTGGTATAGTAATTGGGTTAACCCAAATTTCCAAAGCCCGGAATTTTGATTCTTTGCCCTTTGATTCCTTTCATCAGGGTATTTCAAGGAAAAGTAAGAGACAGAGAAGAACCCCGAGGATTTATCTGGGGTTTTCTCCGTCTTCCTAATTTTCTGGAACTTTTTCTCAAGGAGCGAGCAGACACAGTTTCTCTCATGGATTCCCAGGTGTTGGTCGCTCTGGGTCTCTCAATGTTGGGTGGCCTAAGTACCTCTTTAGGTGAGTGACTGTTGGAAATGAGGATTTAGTTCAATGCTCAGTTGTTGAGAGTCTTTCATATTCAACAATCGGGAATTAACTTTGATGTTTTACTTATTCAAGAGTGTTCCCTTTTCCTCATCGTTTTCTAATTGTATGCGTAACGTTCTTCTTTGATTTTCTAATATGCTGTTTCTAGTGGCGTACCTTCATGTTGATTTTCAAATCCAGAGGTTAATTGCAGGGGGAGAAGTATTTGTTTGCTTAAATTCTTAGAGCATCTGTATTTGCTTGTTTTAAATGATTGCAATGGCCATTAGCTGGTTGAAGCTTTAATTTAAGTTTTGGTTGCACAATTAAAGCAGTTTCTAACCTGTGGGCATTGACTCAATAGGTGCTCTGTTTGTGATCATCAATCAGACCCCCAACTTGAAGATGCTTGGTCTTTTGCAGGTGATTATTGACTTTCTGTGTCTATGCTTCTGAAATGAACACCTACTTTTCAGTTTCTCGCTTCCATTATAAAACTTAGTAGGTGTACAAACTACAAAGAGTTGCTTATATGCATTTAAGAAATGATTGTGTAAGCATATGTGATGACTTGCTACTTATCGAACTACAAATTATAATAATATGATGAATTGCTTGCTTTAGAACTTTTTATGGCATCACATATAGGATTTAGCATCTCTGTGGAAGACATCAAAGATCTAATTCCATATTTTCATTTCATGCAGGGTTTCGCTGCTGGTCTTATGCTTAGCATATCATTCTTAGACTTGGCTCATAATGCATTGAATTCCATTGGATTCTTAAGAGGAAACCTCTGGGTGTGCTATTATTTCGAACATTTTATATCAACTTTACCAATTGTTTAAATTATATTATTGACTGTTTTTCTTTAATGAACTATCAACTATTGCCTCACAGTTCTTTGCAGGTGTCATTTTCTTTGCTCTCGTTTCAAGCTTCATCCCAGAACCTACACTTTCTCCCACTTCAAATTTACAGAACAAAAAGGTTTTAATACTCTATCTGTTTCTCTCTATGAGGTGGATTTTGCTTCTTAAACTGCTTATACTCATGAATCATGACTTCATCTGGAAAATTTGCTCTTAAAATGTGAAATTGTGCTTGAGGGCAGAAAGGTGGGGATGATGGTGGCAAAGATATCATGAAAAAACACCGCCGACAAGTCTTCTATAGTGGAATTGTTACAGCAATAGGTTTGTCTTACACTTTTGGCCAATGAATGACTTGATGAAATGTTCTATCTATTGTGTATTGTTTATATCACTGCCTGCATAAAACTCATGCAAGCAGGTGTAGTCTGTCTAATCAATGCTTTGAAATCTTAGAAAGTAAGAGAGGAACCTCCTCTTCTAAATTTCATATTCTTGCATGGAGTTTGAGACTTCTATGATAAATCATCAAAATCTATTACTGACTGAGGTTGAAAATCTGTGTACATTTCTTGATTGATACTCTACTAGGAGTAAATTATTTTGGAATTTAGGGTGTAGCTCAGTGGTAAGCTACACTCCTCTGCAAATAGTAAGCCTGGGTTTGAATCCAACCTCCCTCACCCCCCTTCAAATGCACTGAAAGAAAAGGAGTAAATGACTTTTGAGACCTTTTTTTTGCTGTAACAGGAATAAGCTTGCACAACTTTCCAGAGGGAATGGCTGTGTTCCTTGGATCAATCAAGGTACCTATAACCTATCCTTGCTAGCAATTCATGATTTAATTTATGAACGGTGAGACCTAGACCAGCCAAAACAAGCTTTTAAATGAACTATTTATACCATTTAAAGGGGGAAAATAGCTAGGTGCTTAATGTGGTGAAGCCTTTCATAAATATTCCTTGTCATTACCTTAGTCTCTAACTTATTATTTTATTTCTAGAGTATTTTTGAAAGCTGTTTGCCTATTTGATTTACAAAATGACCCTGTAGGAAAAATTGCCTATGATTATTTGCCTTTAGGCAAATTGCTCTGCAGTTTTGTGCCAGAATATAGTCTAATTCTATGATTGTATGTGAAAAGAATCGTTTGATAGTTAATTATCTGAACATGGTTCCTCATGTAATGTAATTGGGGAAAAGTATTGTGATTGAATTTGACATATAATACTTTCTTACTTTGTAAAGGGTAATAATAAGTATGACCTTGAACACTCAAATGGATTATTTAATTGATACCTTTCAAATGTCTTGTCACTTCTTTGCACACTTAGTGATCTTTTTTATTATTATCTGCTTTTGTAGGGTCTTCGAGTTGGTATCAATTTGGCCCTTGCTATTTCGTTGCACAACATCCCAGAGGTACATATTCAAAGTAACTGTTATAATTTCCATTATGTACTACTGTTATGGTTTTGCATACCTAAATGTGGTAGAAAATTAAAGCTCTTTATAATCAAACTAGTAACTTTATTTGGTGTGTTGGAGTAGCTTGGGATTGAACCTGTAATCTCCTACCTAAAGTCACAGGCTGTTGCAATTAGATTATAAGGTCTTTGACATGATCAAACTTGTAATTATAGTACTCATAATATTGTATAGGTAGATAGCTTGTAGTTAGAAAATTAAATAATGGGGCTAAAGTTGTTATATTAGGTTTCTGTCATTAATAAACAAACTCACATAGCAAGTATCTAATTTGTTTGTGCATATTAAGTATTCCTTACATAGGAAATTCAAAGTTCAGTTGGTAGGAAATCCCCCAAATTTGAGCATACATTTCACACACACACACACACATAAAGTTCACAAGTATTCTGCACTTTGCCCAATAAAGTTGATTGGAATTTAATTACAAATTACAAATTTTAGTTTTGGAACATTTCATAATTGTACTTTAATACTCAAGACTAGTAGGGTTCAGTGTGATATTGGACTCTTTAATTTCTTATTCACAGGGTGTTGCGGTTGCACTTCCAGTTTATTTTGCAACTCAGAGGTAATGGTTCTCCAAATTTCTCTTAGCTTTTGACCTTCTTGAAAATGGCAGTGAAGGGAAGGATATAGTGTTTGTTCTCGTTTTTTTTTTGGCCCTTCTTAACAGTTTGGCGGATACATGTTTTCTGTTTTACCTTATCTGATTCAACCTTCTTTATACTCCCTTCTTTTATTTCAAACAACATTATTGTTGCATAGGGCATGGATTCCAATTATTAGGAATTTCTACAAATCTGATGTGGAGTACAATTTCGAGAACATGAATCTGTGACCTGAAATGGCTTGTATGCTTCTTGTTGAAATTTTCTTGGTCATAAAAAAGAGGATTTTATTGGAATTGGGAAAGGAAACAAAGAATTGAACTATATGCAACAGCCTTTTTATATTAATTTTCATCCAACTGCTTAATAAAACTTTCTTCTAGTTGTGTTTAAACAAATTATTTCCTCTACAGTTAAGCAATTCCACATCACTCTTTTTAAATTATTCCATAATTTTGTTTGTATTTATGCATATCTTCAGCAAATGGCAGGCTTTCAAGATTGCTACACTTTCCGGCTTGGCAGAGCCCTTGGGTGTGATTATTGTAGGTGCGTTCCCAGCTGTTTACTTTATGTATATATAAACATAATGGTAAAGATATACTTTTTTTGTGAAGCGGCCATATGAGTTCAGATTAATTTACCCATTATTCAAATCTCAGCCTATCTATTTCCAAGCAGCTTAAGTCCTGAAGTTCTGGAGGGCCTCCTTGGATCAGGTTTGTTATATTTTGTTTTCTTTGGTTTTCATTACTGTATAAGGATTAACTCATAATTTGACTGTTAATGGTTAACGATTCTTGTTACTTCCAGTTGGTGGGGTAATGGCTTTCCTAACCCTGCACGAAATGCTGCCATTGGCATTTGACTATGCGGGCCAAAAGAATGCGGTCAAGGCTGTGTTCCTTGGAATGGCTTTCATGTCTGCTAGGTATTACACACATTGCTTTATCTTTTACTCAGTATATTTGAGCTATACTTATTTTTCTATGATTCTATTAATGTTGATGATAAATGTGGCCTCTATGCTACACGGAAACTTTGCCTTGCATCTTTATGCTGATATTGCCATCAGAATCTTTAGTATAATAATTATCATTCTCCAAATCACTCAATTGCATTAGTCACGTCTCATGTCCCCCCTCCCTGACCCTGGTTGTGTTTGATGGACCCTACTTATGGCAATAACTTATAATTTGATATAAATGAGAAAAAAGAGCTGGGAACATAGGACCACACATACCTTTCATCCCTAGCCTATGGGTCTATGCCTAAACTATCCAATGTCATTGTCTCTATTAGCAAAAACCGATAGCCTATCTCTTTAAGTTAAACCCGAGATTTTTAGATGTTATTCGTTACAACGCCCATCACTAGCCCCATGAATGGAAAGAGTTCAAGAGCGTTTGCAAGTCTTTATATTGAAATATTCTTCCAAAAGTTGTTTTCATATGTTCGTTTTTCATGATCAGGTGCTTCATGGATTGTCTCTGATTCTCTTTTCTTTCTGATTATGCAATGCAGCCTGTATTTCCTACAGACCAGCTTACCAGAGGATATGAGCTTGTAGTTTCCGATCATACAACGCCAACCCGAGAGTCCAATAGTTCTTCTAAGCGGAGACCATGGCACTTCTCCATGGATGAGGGGTCACAGGAAGAGAATTGAAGAGTAGAAGACAGGAAAAGAATATTTGTAAAATGTGACTGACTGACTATATACTCATATCAGACAGTTGTATAAGTATATTCCCATGTGAAATTATAATAATAATGACAATTGATCCTCATTGAGATGTCAATTAAGCAACACAGTAAGATTCCAAAGTACACTTTAAGGTAAAGGGAGGCCCTCCTATTATTATTTGTTTATACTAAAATCAAATGTAATGTTGTTGGCTAGGCTAGGCTAGGCTAGGTAGCATACCATGATAGATGAAGTTGAGATTAGACATGGCTACTTTATGCACCATACCATGTTTTCTGGATACAGAAACTAATAATCATTCACCCCTACCCAAACCATATGAAAGACAATCACCTTAAAGGAAAGAAAGAAAAAAAAAAAAGTTTACCTAACAGAATCTCCTTCAAAAGTGATGCTGTCCCAACTTTAATCCAAAGCAAATTTTTTTGTAAAGTTAAAGTTGTCCTTCACCTCTTTCTCTTTGATTGGGGCTAATCAAGTGGTCCTTCCTATACCCATTTTCTAATTTTAATTTGCTCTACTTTACTGTTCATTTTTGAACCAGAAAACTGTTTGTTGCACATGGCATGGTACTAAATATTATGGACCTCTGGACTTTGTTGAGGTCTTCTTAATAATTCAATTTGTCTGGTCTTTGATGTAATGAACAAAAAGAATGAATGTCTTTGCAGGTTAGGAAAACAACCCATGACTGCCATGCCCAACTATCATTTTGGCTTGCCCTATTTTCTCATTTAGTCTTGGGTGGGGTGGGTATAAATGTACAATAATCACCCGACAACCACCATACTTAATCAATATTGTATTAAATGGGAGATGATGATTGATTAACAACTATGCGTTTGTTAATCTCAAAACTCAAAATCGATATTAATAAATACAACTTTTATGTTTTGAGGGTCTAATTCTTTGTGGTGGCACTATTAAAGTAGATATGGAGTTTGGTGTAATCTAAAGACTATATGTCACATCAACATAATCCGGTAAGGAGTCAAATTTGGTCCCGTAATTGATATTGGCAATTCCATGATAAATTTTGGCAAGAATTGAGAAGGATGATTATATATTGTAGGGTGCAGGCAAGGCAGGGGCAGTTCATATCACACGTCCATTTCTGATGACAACATTCTGATCGAATTCTCCCAAACAGTACTTTATCTATCTATCCATCCATCCATCCATCCATCCATCTCCTTTCCCTCACACTGTACCTTCTCTGCACTTTCGACATGACATCTCACAAACTTCACTTCTTTGACCCTCCCATACATCCCGCCCATACACACGTTTTTTAATTCGAGTTCTACTGTATGGACTCTATTTTCAACTTTCAAACATGGCAAAATATGATATGTTATCTTCATTTTGTAGGTCATAAGAAAAGTGTCAACATTAAACTTTTGTGTTATGGATTAAAAGTATGTAATATAACTTGGGAGTCCATGTAGTATTTTCCTTTTAATTCTCATAATTTAATGATTTAGACTTTTATAGGACGTTTGGTTGAAAAGAAGGAATATGAGAGAGGAATTGTAATTCTATGAAAAAAAATATAGTGAGAATAAAGTAGGAATTCAAATTTCATTGTTTGGTGAACAAAAATAGAATCATTGAGAATTGAAAGGGAATAAACGAATAAAAACTAAAATGTCATTGTATAATAATAATAATAATAATTGATGCGGTTCATTCTCTAAGTCACTTATACGGTGGTCGGTTCTATATCTTGGGGTCGGGCCGACTCAAATTCATGACCGTGCCTTGCACCGAGCTAGGGCGGACGATAGTCTAGGAGGAGACTCTCTCGGAGATCGCTTTGCGGAACCGATTAGCTCGGACCGGCCTTCTTGGCCTTGAGGGCACCTCCTTGACAGTAATCAGTGAGCGTTAGGCACTTGGCCTCTTGGTGGGCTGCATCTGGCCCCGTGCATAGCCTCTACGTGGCACCCATGGTGCGAGATCGGTATTTGTCCCCTAACATCCTATAAACACCGCATTTATTGCTGAAAACGAGACTTTTGGTTGTTTCTCTCTCAAATAGCTAGTAGCCCGGGAACCTCTAACTCACTTTCACGTTGACCGAGCTAGACTCTTAGGATATAACATGCTTGTATCCATCTTATCATTAATAAATAATACTTGATCGTATTTCATCTGTATGTCTTATAGTATTTATCACATCAATAATGCTTTCAAAAAAAAACATCAATAATAATAATAAGGGCAAAGTTGTCATTTGCTGTGGAATTTCAATTCCAAGAAGGCCACCGCAATTCCATGGTTGGAAGGAATTGTAATTCCCTCCAACCACAAATAATGGAACAACAATTCAATTCTACCAAACGTCCTGTTATCACTTGAGTAAATGTCTTATTATAAAATATTGTATTTTATTTTATATGCAATTTTTCATTCTTACTTTATTCTTTGCATGGTTGAACCTTGAAAGGAATATTTATTCATTACTTGGAATATAAGTCAATAAATATTTTGTAAGAATTAAATAACATATTGACCAACACAGTAAATGAAATTTGATGAAATAATTTCTTCCCAAAGATAGATGCAATATACGGATTGTGAATTAATATACGTGATGTTTCACCAACCCTTCATCACTAGCTAAGTCACTGTGGAGTAATTTATTTTGTCCATCCACTTGCCCTTGCCACCCTTAATTTCTATTTATTACTTAGTGTACCCAAAAACTAATACTACTAGCATAGCCACTTAGCTAGTCTATTCTCACCACAACAATTTTAATTTTTACCTAACCAAACACGTACTACACCTCTTACCCCTCTCATTATTATTATTTTATGATATGTAACGTTACAGCTCTAAATTATAAATATATGTAGTCAATCAAGCTCTTTGGATAAAAAGAAAAACACCCTCCCCTATCATTTTATATATGTTTAATATGCACATGTTACTAGCTAATGGTAGACAACTAAGTTAGTAAACATCTTTTTATAATTGAATCATGTGATCCATTCAACTAAAAGCCTAAACTGATAGTTGGACTGCACATTTTTGTTTATATTATATTTATGCTCACATTTATAAACCGCTAATACTATCAACAAGTCTAAAGAACGAAGGTGTACAATCAACTAATAAATTATTAACTAATTGCAAAACATTCTAGACGTATGTGTACACAATGAGTGTTAGTTTAGAGCAATGATTACATAATGCATTTGTTTGATTTGTTTGGATGGCAAAATGGAAATGAATTGAATTCATCAGGTGATGAAAAATTCAAAAAGGGAATGGAGAAAGGAGGCCTTTCTTTGTGAAACTAATGATTTGATTTGGAATATGTTGGTACTACTTTGTTAGAGCGTATTTAAATATAATAAAATAAATGTTGCATTTATAAATATGTTGGATATGTGTTGATGAAGCTATACTACTAGGTACTAGGATGTACATGCTAGCTAACCTACGACTACAAGTCTATGACTATAACTGCAAGTTGGTGAGAGTATAAATACCATATCATGCAATTCTGCTAGCTGCACCATTTCGCAATTTATATTGTGGACTAGGGTGTACGACACACCGTGAATTCTGATTCAATATATAAAATTTGACTTTGTAAAATTTAGAATTCATGTTCATAATGTACAAAATTATATAGCTGAAGACACATAAACACTTAACATAATACATAGAATTCATATTCATTATATCGTGTTTATGTGTATGTGTATTATGAACATGAATTCTGCATCTTATGAAGTCAAATTCTATGTATTAAATCACGATATAACGATTGACACCAATTATAACCCCAAATATAAATATGCCCTAATTTCCCAATTGGGTTTTTTTTTTTTTTTTAACATTAGTTTTCGACTTCATCTGATTATTATGAACTCAATAAACTCATCCAATACAAATAAAAGGTAAACTAAGTCAATCTAATTTTGAGATTCAATTCCAAACTGTACACTTATGTGTAGGAGCCCAATTCAAACTTAAATCCCCCATGTTTGTGGCAAAAATCTTACCCCCATGCACTTTGCTGTTGAAAGCAACAGCAAGTTTAAGTAAAACTTTTCATCTACTAGACTAATGCATTGAAAGCTAATCTTTAAATTGTTTTTCGCTATTAGCCCATCATATTCATCCAAGTGTAATCAAGAGTATTTAATTTAAATCAATCTATAACTTGAAAAAAAAAAAAATAATTTCTGAAATATTATGGGTAATAATTCATGTAGAATTCCATCCTTAATTTTACTTCAGTTCCCCACACACCATGACACCAAAGACTAAAATTAAACATTAATTTTAACCACTGTACTTTTTTTAGGGTTGACAATGAAAATTAAGTAAAAGAAGGCCGACGGGCCGGCCGGCGATCACGGTTCAGGGCTGATTAATCTGATCATCATGCTCGTTATCCTGCTCAATTTCCGACGCAGGCTCATCTTCTTCATCAAAGCAATCGATCCCGTAGGCGGCGTGGCCGTTCCCGAAGGCCTTAATGTGGTCTTTAAGGGACCTCTTGTGCTTGAAGTCGGAGCCGCAGGTGCAGTACCAGAGCTTGCCGCAGTTCTTCTCGTGGGTTCGCCAGTCGCCTCTCACGGCGAAAGCTTTGCCGCATTTCCGGCACATGAACGGCTTGATGCCGTGTTTCCGCTTGTAATGGGTCTGGAGGGTTCGGAAATCCTTGAGCGGCTTGGCTCGGGGGTGGTCGATGTTGTTCCGGCACCCCGCCGCGCAGCAGTAGCACGGCAGCCGGAGCATCGCCGTCGGCTGCGTTCCCCGGAGAGACTCCGGCCCTTTCCGGTACTGCGATCCGTGGCCCCACATATGCATCTTCATGTAAAGTACACTTCAAATTAGCAAAACAATGTGTAGTATTAATTGCATATATAAAAAGAAAGAATGGACAACCCAGTCAAGTTAGTCAGAATGTTGGACTTAGTAATTACAAAGTTACAAGTTTAAATTTGAGTTAATCAGCTATGAATAACTTATAATGTTAGTTTATCTACTTATAATACTTTGTCAGCTAGGACTACTAAGACATGATTTACCAATGCAAGACAGTACAGTTAATTAAGGTCACAAGATAAAATTTATTCAGTGTACACTATTGGATAGTAGCTATAAGTTTCTCTAATCACTCAACAAAAATCTTGCATTAAAACTTGAAACTTTTGACATTGGTATTAGTTTATTGTCTTCCTAGTTTATTAATTTTATGTACATTGGAAGTCAATTATATTAGTATGAACTAATTGAATGAAATCACACCAAATAATACAAAATTCGGCACAACGGCAACAAAGGTAAAGCAAGTTGCATCTTTTTATGTGTACTGCATTAGATATCGAAATTACTGCTATTTATACCCCGTATTAAAATGCATAAGGAAAAAAAAAGTTGTATAATAACTACGACATAGGTACAAGGAAAGAATATCCTGAATGTATGTTAGTCAAACATTTAAACCTCAAGAATTGAAGCAATAAATCAAAGTAATTATTAATGATTTTACTTTTTTTTTTAAATTAAAAAAAAAAAAAGGAAAAAGAAAAGATTGTGTGAACTCATTGCATTGTCACAGTCCAGGGAGTATAATGAATCTGCAATTTCACACAACTAACCCATCATCATGTGAAGAAACAGAATCACTATTTCTATTTTCTGAGTGGATTTACTTTTGAAATGGGGAATAAGACTTGTCTTTGATATATATGCTAAAGTCAAAAATCTTTCATTCCCTTAAGATTTCCTTAATATTTGATGATCCTGTAGGGAGCTGCACAAAATGATTACCATCAAATATATATTTATACCTTATATGAGTGTGCATCTTCAAATTAAAGTGATAAAATATGTTTTTTTTTTAAAAAAAAAAAACTAAAAATCTTGAATCTCAGATTATGAGGATCAAGAAAGAAAGAAAGAGAGGAATAGGGGGTCTACATGTTTTCTTGAACATGGGGAATTTCTCTTAAGGTTGAGTTCTGAGACTGAGAATACCTTTCCCTTTTGCTATGATGTTTGTTGTGATGAGGGCCATGTTTGTGTATAGAGACCAGACCCCAGGAAATGGAAAAAAACTGGGCAAATGTTTTGTGCAGTTTGACACAGATACCAATGTTGCAAAAATTACAAAATTCAAGGACAAAAAGCATAAATGGATGTGTTGTTAAATCAAACAAAAGACTGTTCTGTGACCATGTTTTCAGTTTGGACCAGGTAGGCTAGCTAGCATATATGATGGATAGATTTATTCCATCAGAATTTCAGATCCCCAAAACCCCATGCAGGAAAAGGGAAGTTGATGATGATGATGAGAAAAAAAAATCTTATTATTATTATTATTATTAATTTAAATATATATTACTCCTTCCCTACTCCCAAGTCCATACTCCATAGTATCCAAAGATGAAAGTGTGAAATTTTTTCTTTAAGAAAGAAACAAGGAATTGAAAAAGCAAACCCTAACAAGGACCCATGTTGTACTGTCTTTCTTTCATTCATTCATCCCCATATCAATCAAGCTTGGGAATCAAAAGCCAAAGGTTGAAATTATGCTAGCAAAGAAGTGTGCAAACAAGCACAAGGGATGGGGTTTCTCTTTTTCTGCAAAATCATAAAGGAAAGAGGAGAGAGAAAGAGAAAGAGAAAAAAAGAAAAGGCAAGCTTTTGGCCTTCTGGATAAATTAAATCATTATACATGTACATACATACCTGCATGTTATTGTATCTATTGAAAGTCTTGAAGCAAAGAGGGCAAGAGAACTGTGTAGGGCCAATCAAAATCTGGGCAGGGGTGGGGATCCAATACTGGCCCTTGTGGAGAGTGCTTGTAGAGGGAGAAGATGAAGAAGAAGAAGATGATGAAGATGAACACCAGTACTGATGATTAGTACCCACCACAGTCACTACTTCTTGATCTTCCCCCTTATTATTATTATTATCTTCAGAGTTTGAATAAGCAGAAAGCCTTGAGATGAGATCAGCATCTCCTGGGAGCCCCAAGTGCAAAGCCACACTAACAGTACTTTCCTCTTCTTCCTCATCACCCTCAAAGCTGTCCTCTTGATTCTTGGCACTACCATCAACTTCCATGGCAGAGAAAGATGATGAATCTTGTGGCCTTGTTGGGCTTAAACTGAGGAGAGGGAGAGCTTGTTTGAGAGGGGGAGAAGGTGGGGGGTGATATTGAGGGAAAGATGGGGGGAAATGAAAAGATGATGGAGGAGAGGAGGAGGAAGAAGGAGGGTAATGGTGGAAAGGGTTGAAATTATTGAAGCAGCCATGGAAATAATTGGTGTAGGGATCACTCATGATGATGATGTGAGGGTAGTAGGAGAACAGTAAAGTGGATGGGAAGCTAAATAGGTACAGAAAGAAGGAGAGGGACAAGATAAAATAATAAATAATTAAAGATATAGCAAAAAATTAAAGTTGTAATATATTCAAGAGTGGCGGATCTCTTGTGTGCATTGACATTTGATCATATTTACTGAATCAGTGAGTTATTGTGAGTTACATTCTTCCACATACTATGTTAGGTCAAAACGTGAGAGGCCTTTAAGATTGAAGATTCAAATTTTTGAAAGAAGACATGAAAAATGATGATTCAGGATAATTTCAAGTCTGCAATCGAGTTGACAATTGAATGATTTAATATAGATTGCGGCCAAATCTTGAGAATTCTTACTAGTCTTTGTCTTGAACTTTTGATAAAAGAGGTGTCTCAATAACTTACAAGTTCTCCAAAGAGTTTATACATTAGTATTCATAGTATGATCAATCGAACACATGCATCTTTTTGCTATCAATGAAAAGAGTTATTAATCTTGGATTAGTCAATCAATTGAGATATGGTAGGTGATAAGTTTAATTTTATCTCATATATAACATACATGAGTATGCATGTGTGATATTTTGTCATTGTCAGACCACATACTTATATATGTATGTTGCACTTAGTGGACTCATTAAACTTGTCTTGATGTTGTCCACCTACTTTGAAGTATTTTTAGTTTTATAGATAATTTATGATCAATTAAAATTTTATAATTTTGAATTATATAATTAGAGATTATTATCGGTTAAAATTTTGTGCTATTTATTTTTATATACGTAAAGTGGAGTGAATATGATTAATTAATAAAAATTAAAAATTTATAAATGCACTAGCAAATTAAAGACACTAGCTAGCTAAGTCCATACATGATAGATGAAGAATCTATATAAAGGGAGAATTAGAGAGTAAAAAATCTTCCAAGAAAAAGGGTATGTTGAAATGTAACAAAGTAAAAACCCTAGTGAATTAAAAAGGAGAGACAAGATGTTACTTGTGAAATGTGACTAAACAGGATAGAAAAGAAATGCCAAAACAAAGCATTGGATTGAGAGATATAGAGATAGAGAGAGAGAGATTATAAGCATGGAAAGAAAAGAGAAAAGAATGGGTGAGGAGATAATCTTGGGACTTGAAAGATGAAATCTTTTCAAGTTTCAACAGTGAAAGAAAAAAAGAAGTAAAAAATTTACACTCAGACCCACGGATTTCTTTTTTCACCACAGTAAAAGAAGCTGCCAATTAAGACAATGTCAAGAAATTAGGGTTGGCTGATGTCTCCTGTTTCTTCTTGAGATTGAGAGAGATACATACATATATATAAGGGTATATTGTATGTATGTGCAGTGTAGACATATACAAAATAAAAAACACGGTTAGCAAGATTGTGTTGGAGAAGAAAAGCAGCAAATGCACGGGGAAATGGGAATTGATGAAGCGATGGAATTTTTGTGAGAATAAATGGGGTGTCAAGTTTTGGGAAACATGGCGTTTCAATACTCTCCGGCAATCGCTTTGGTGTAAGAGCCTGTGGTCGATCGGTCTGATAATCAAACCGTTCCGTCCAACTAATTCTTTTTTTTTTNAAAAATGATGATTCAGGATAATTTCAAGTCTGCAATCGAGTTGACAATTGAATGATTTAATATAGATTGCGGCCAAATCTTGAGAATTCTTACTAGTCTTTGTCTTGAACTTTTGATAAAAGAGGTGTCTCAATAACTTACAAGTTCTCCAAAGAGTTTATACATTAGTATTCATAGTATGATCAATCGAACACATGCATCTTTTTGCTATCAATGAAAAGAGTTATTAATCTTGGATTAGTCAATCAATTGAGATATGGTAGGTGATAAGTTTAATTTTATCTCATATATAACATACATGAGTATGCATGTGTGATATTTTGTCATTGTCAGACCACATACTTATATATGTATGTTGCACTTAGTGGACTCATTAAACTTGTCTTGATGTTGTCCACCTACTTTGAAGTATTTTTAGTTTTATAGATAATTTATGATCAATTAAAATTTTATAATTTTGAATTATATAATTAGAGATTATTATCGGTTAAAATTTTGTGCTATTTATTTTTATATACGTAAAGTGGAGTGAATATGATTAATTAATAAAAATTAAAAATTTATAAATGCACTAGCAAATTAAAGACACTAGCTAGCTAAGTCCATACATGATAGATGAAGAATCTATATAAAGGGAGAATTAGAGAGTAAAAAATCTTCCAAGAAAAAGGGTATGTTGAAATGTAACAAAGTAAAAACCCTAGTGAATTAAAAAGGAGAGACAAGATGTTACTTGTGAAATGTGACTAAACAGGATAGAAAAGAAATGCCAAAACAAAGCATTGGATTGAGAGATATAGAGATAGAGAGAGAGAGATTATAAGCATGGAAAGAAAAGAGAAAAGAATGGGTGAGGAGATAATCTTGGGACTTGAAAGATGAAATCTTTTCAAGTTTCAACAGTGAAAGAAAAAAAGAAGTAAAAAATTTACACTCAGACCCACGGATTTCTTTTTTCACCACAGTAAAAGAAGCTGCCAATTAAGACAATGTCAAGAAATTAGGGTTGGCTGATGTCTCCTGTTTCTTCTTGAGATTGAGAGAGATACATACATATATATAAGGGTATATTGTATGTATGTGCAGTGTAGACATATACAAAATAAAAAACACGGTTAGCAAGATTGTGTTGGAGAAGAAAAGCAGCAAATGCACGGGGAAATGGGAATTGATGAAGCGATGGAATTTTTGTGAGAATAAATGGGGTGTCAAGTTTTGGGAAACATGGCGTTTCAATACTCTCCGGCAATCGCTTTGGTGTAAGAGCCTGTGGTCGATCGGTCTGATAATCAAACCGTTCCGTCCAACTAATTCTTTTTTTTTTTTTTTTGAATACTACTGACTCTATTACAATGCAGTATCTGTTCGTAACTACTTTCTTTTTTGAATACTACTGACTATGCAGTATCTGTTCGTAACTACTTTCTTTTTTGAATACTACTGACTCTATTACTTTTTTGAATACTACTGACTCTATTACAATGCAGTATCTGTTCGTAACTACTTTCTTTTTTTGAATACTACTGACTCTATTACAATGCAGTATCTGTTCGTAACTACTTTCTCAACCTATTGAAGCACAAGAAAGAATCACTGAGGCTCGAACCCACCACCTCCCGTATAAAGGGAAGGGTTTGATGCCACTGGATTACAAGGTCCTTGGCCCGCCCACCACCTCCCGTATAAAGGGAAGGGTTTGATGCCACTGGATTACAAGGTCCTTGGCCCGTCCAACTAATTCTAAGACGGTATAAATATCACCCAAAAATATTTTACAATAAGTGTATAGTAACAAGGCAAGTAGTATTGTTGTTCAAGGGTTTGAGTACAAAGTATTGAGTGTCCCCTACTTGTTACAAGGTCTACATACTATTTATATTGTTATGTACATCGTCTTTCTACTTAGTATAACGGACTAGATAGTAATGACAGAGCCTACATTAAGTGCCTTGTCCTTTCATAATTACTTCTTCAATAGGGTGAAGTAAACACTATGATCTCCCCTTAAGTGTGTACAAGGTCGTTACGTGGCTCTTGATCTTTTTCGGGTCGGGTGAACCTTGCCTAATTATCATATCATTTTCTTTTATAACGTATTCAGTTTTATTTTATATACACTGTATGTTATTACAACACAACTAAAAGTATCATTTTGATTCAATTACAGTTTCATTCGACAATATACATTTAATTATGTAAATTTTGTTATTCAATTTTATTTTATACACACTGCAGTTTCATTATAAGAAAAAAAAAGTATCATTCTAAGTGATGATGGATAGAGACGAGAAGGAGGCCCTCATCCTCGATCCACCAATGAAACCCGGTTGTAGTCTGACGACATGGACCTAGTGGAGCACGAAAGCACTAAGCTGGTCAATTACTATAAATAGAAGATGATAATTTTTGTAAATAATGAAAATAAATAAATTGAGTTACATATTATACTCTACATGTTTGAGTGATCATTTCAAGTCACAGATGAGATCTCATAAATTCAGGAATCATTGTAGAAGGTTACTTCTTTTTACATAGATATTCGTGAGTGTCACCTCCATTGTTGAGTTAACGTGACCTCACGTTTTAGTATATGCATTATTTTGTTCATTCACATCTCCTACCCTCTTTTGGATCACCATACATTTCCTTCTCTTTTTTTTTTACACAACTGAAAAATCTAAAAAGGCAGTCATTACATCTTGATTCTCTTAAACGATGCCCCAATGCATCTAACAAACAATGATTATTCAAATCACCTAGAGACTGGGTTGATCTATCACCAGCATATATAGTCTCCCAATCATGTCCCAATTAAGTTAGCCATAAAATATGTGTGTGTACTCATTTCCCTCGAAACGTAAGAGATCCTATCTAGCTGATGCGGTAAATACGGTGGTCCTCACGAATACGTACAAGTGTCAAAGTTGGATCGCGTATGGATTTTTTCCTAGTCTGCTAGTTGGTTTAAGTCCTTAAGCTTGGTATACTGACAGAGGGTCAAATAGTCCCGAGCTTGTATAGGGTAAGTGAAAATGTCAAAAGTCCCTCCTCACAACTATCGGTATTTATAGGGAGAGGAAGGGGACACATGCCAGGCGTCTGACATGGTCGCCATGTGTCATGCATGCACCAAGGAGCTCGGGAACGGCACCTTGACAGCCACGTACACCAAGATTCATGAATACCAAGTAAAGTACCCAGGTCCATATACTCAAGTGGGGTTGTTCAGGAATATTGTCCCGACATGAACTGGTCGGGATAGGTCCTTAAGTAGCCAAGCACTACTACGACTTCTGTTTAACTCAGTTGTTACCCTTAGGTCGGGAACGTCGAGCTAAATGATTGGTACAGGTCGAGAATAATTCTACTCAGTGACCTACCCAAGTACCGAGCACGCATACGGTATGACGAGGGGGGAATGCCCAGGAATATTCCCTATCACTAGTAATTCCTAAATGCAACAAAATTTATTTGTAGTCCAGTAGGGTTGCTACTCCTTGTCTAGAATTGATATCACCTTTATTGACATTCATTACCGCTTCCTAGTCAAACTCAGATCAACTCCAACCTCAGTGTTAACCGTGCATAACTAACAAGAATTACTCACGAAATTAATCTGCTTCTGCTTCATCAATTCATGCGTACGTGCATGCCATAAAAAACATGCCTGGCCGGCCTGTGCCATAAAGGAGCTAGCATTAGTTACAACTCATGAAGAATTTTAACAAGTGTGCAACAATTTAATAGTTCTTCTCCCAAACAATTTAATGGTTCTAAATAGAGTGGCCACGTTGTTTTTAAGATGATCAAGTGAGACAGTTTAAACAACAATAAATAATTAATTATCTTATCCACATCAATCTCCTCGCCATAACAAAGAGGAAAAGATCAGATCAGAGGAGTTTGAAAAGGGTGAACAAATGGATGGAACATAACTTCTATACCAAAAGGTCACGAGCTTGATCATCTTCTTAGAACGAATGTTGGTCTTATCAAGATTAGTTGACGGTTTAATTTGATATAATATTAGTAATTATTTGATAAATAAAAGAAGCAATATTTTTTACTGCCATGCCTGCCTGCCGAAATTACTGCCATTTTCCAAACATGCATCTTGGAACCGACTTAGTACACCACTTTCTGGTCGCTTGTATGTACTTGTATTGACTGCTTTTAATTTGTTACCCACGTTATCTTCCCTCACTGACCCTTTATCATGTATTCATATGTGACTTATAGAATAAAGAGAAGAAAGCCCCATGTATGTGGGGTTCACTTGCATGTACCATTAGTTTTGTGGCTTTACTTATAACTCTTTGTGGTCTGAACTTGATCCACTCATAACAAATTACACAACCAAAATTTTATTCAAACACTTCCATGGTGAAAAGATGGACGTAGTCAAGTTTAGCATTTTGTTAGCGAAACTACTTTTTGACATAGTGATAAGTCCGGCCTTGACTTGTTCCAATACCAATTTTTATCAGGATCAAGGGTTTACCATTACGCTAAAGATTATAACTAGTAGCTAAAATGCAACTTTATTTCTTTATACTAGCAATCAGCACCACGTTTTGATGGTAGGATGTTGGGTCCCACTCTCTAAGCCTTCGCCCAACAACATCAGACTAGGTAGTGTGTTCAAACCCCATTGAAATGTCGCACAAATCCAAAAAAAAAAAAAATTGAAAAATTAGAGAATTGAAGTAAGCACGAAGTTGGAACTGTTTAGACATTCCTAAAAATTGGTATTATTATTTGCATGGAGTACTAGGCACAGATAGAAGTGTATGTTTGTGGTAATAGTGAATTGGTGAAGTGAAAGGCTTAATTAATTGTAATAAAGCTAGAAGAAAATGAGTGGAGCTGAGACCTAAGAATTAGGCTTTTTTATACAAGAAGAGAAGGGGTTGTAGAAAAAGAGGAGGGGATTGGAGTATTGAAAGAATTTCATGAGATCACCTCCAGAATGTGGCCTTAAAAGGGCAAGACAAGGCTCATGAGACAAAGCTGTCAAACAGTGGACTAAATAGTATGCAACTGTTGATGAGTTTATGATGCTCAGTCGGCACGTACCACATACATTATATTGCATGTGTTAGAGGACATCATTGTTTTACCCACCCTATAGGCCATAGTCATAAAATGCATAGACCTAGCTACCATTGTTGTTGGACTAATTCTCATTATGCATTATTTCATGTGTTATATATGTGTATGTTTAAATCAAAATTATATTGTCTTTCTTAATATCACCAACAAAGAAAAGAAAAAAAATAGAAGTGAACAAAATGTTAGATAGATATTATTATTAACTAACATAAACTGAAGGATAACTTAAATAATGAGGAATCTGATTCGTAACAGCGAAAACTCTAGGATCATAGTTGTTGAAATTGCCGATGGTAAACTTGCAGAATAACATTAGTGTTTTGTCTATCACTTTTCTCCTGAATACTACATGGTGTGTGTATGCTGAATACAGGTTGGGAGCAGTGGAGAACTCTTTTACTTAAAAGCCTACATACCATCATTATATAGGCAGATATTCAGTTAAAGCTAAACTGAATATCCTAAGTTACCTAAGTGACTAAATCACTAATTGACGTGGTCTTCCGGCACGTAGAAAAAGTTGTAGGTAAGCCATTATATTATTGTGGCTTGATGAAAAAATAATAAATTAAAAGCAGAAACAACATGTGTGGGTACATGTGCATCTCTATTCTCTAGTCTCTAGCACCATGCTTAGCATTTAAGAAATTGACTATGGTCGGAAGCCAGAAGTACACCAAAAAGGAAATTAGTGTAAAAACATTGGGATTTGAGCTAAAAGTGGAGTGCCCTCATCTAGAAACCATCATCATCATAAACATAAACAGGCCATCCGTGCATATATGCATGTTTTTATATATATTAAAGTTACTAACTGATGGTGCACATTAAACAAAATTTAATCACTGTATTCTGAGTTATTATAATTTACATCCTGATGCTCTATTGGTTTGGAGCATGAATGACTCTTGGAGTTGGCGATTCAGCAGAGCAGAGCATATCAGGAGGGAAGGGGACATTAAATGCATTTTTCAGTGCAAATTATATTAAAGGTGAATATTTTCTAAAGCAAACGCATTGAATTGGTAAAAAGCTAAGCTTATTATATTATTGGGTCGCCGGAAATTTGCATGGCTACTACGTGAGTACATACATACACACACAGTACAGTTTTCAATAACAATAAATATATTTAGGCAAAATGGAACAACAGCCAACAGACAACTCCAAAAATTTTAGGAATAAATATGGGCGGGTGTGTATACTGTATACGATGAAATACAAGATCAGAGTGAATTGCACATGGGCTAGCTCCTGTAGGTTTGGTGATAGTTATATATGTGATGAATGAGTTTAATTTGGTACTTGAGTACATAAATTTGTTTTTTTATTTTTATTTTTTTAACTGTACTTTTTGGATATGAAAACATGTATGCGTTATAGTATAAAAATTTGTATGCATGTTTAAATGATTAGATTTACATGATGACCATTATAAGGTTTGCAAAACATCTATATAACCACATTGAACATTTTCAACTTTAATCACGATGTCAAATTAATATCTTACTAATCTTCTTTATGTTGGATAAAACAAAATAACAAAACATCTCCTATGAGTTTCCAAATAACTAACATATATTCTCTAATGAAATTAGAAAAAAACTCGTACAATCTCGATCATTTAAATCTCATGTGTCATCAATCATCACGTGAGTTCCAACAAAAGTGTCTAAATTAAGAATTTGAAAGTGAGTAAAAGTTGTAAGTAGCATTATATATATATGCAAAAGTGAAAGAGTAATATTATCCTCTTCTAGAGTTGTTCATCATGGACTCCAAGGAGCTTCGCATCCTATTCTAGCCTACTTCACTTTCCATGTGATCTTTTCAAGGCTTTTCTTGAGATAACAATTGTTCAAGTAAAATAATACTCAGCAATAACATTGGCCAAAATTGTTACAGTAATAACTAGCAGGGACAAGCTAGCCAAAAGGATGAAAAAAAAAATGGCTACTCTCAGTTCCGTAGGCCAACCCCGAAGTGAAACCTTCCAACGCGCTGATCATTGAAGGCATATTCAAGTCTTAGAGGCCCCAAAGGCGAGTCCACGCGAATGCCAAGCCCCGCTCCATAGCCACTTCCAGGTTTTAACCTCGCCCCAGCAGGATCACCTAACATCAAAACAAATGTCAGACTCGTTTCGTTTACTCCATGACGAGTGCATAAAGCAGTTGAAGCTTGTATTGCCTCCAAGTCTCAAACATATCACGAGTCTAAAAGTAAATACAAAACCGTCAAGCAAGAGTACAGTGGAATGCATACCAGGCACACTTGAACCAGAACCGAGGTCTGTCCCGTAATCAGCAAATATAGCTCCCTCCACTGGTCCCCTCTGCATAAGAAATTATGGAAAAATGTATAAGGATCAAACTTAATTACAGGCTCGGTCCTCGTGGAGGATGAGGTTTAGAGAAACAAGATGTGGAGGAATCAAAACCCGATCAGTTACCCTCTCCACGGGTTCAACTGCCTTCACTTACCAAGGGAAATGAAATTTCGCCACAGCCAACCACATATGATCGACCTGACCCAACTGCACCTTCTTCATATCCTCTAACACTGTTGGTACCACCAATAGCAAAAGCTTCATGCGGAGGGAAATTACCCACAACATGACCACCAGACAAACTGCAGAAAGATCATTTAAGATGGTCGGTAATCCAAGAATGAGACACCAAATCTAACAACATATTCTAAGGTAAGGATAATTGGAATATAGTTGAAAGCTGAAAGACTCCATTTTGCTACATCTCTTACTCCTATAGAAAGAGGATTACACATTTACACCAATAAATACCTTAAAAAGAGCCGCACAGGACCAACAGCCAAGCCCTTCAAGGCACGAGCATTTACTCTACTGAAAACTAGCCACTCTGGCAATACAGGAATCCCCTGGTCCATGTTGAAAACCAACTAAAGAAAGAAAAGGAAAACAATATATTATGGCTTTGGCAACAAGAAATTTGAGCACGAGAGAGAAGTAATTGAAGAAACTAACCATTGAAGAACCAGAGTCACCAGAACCAGTATACATGGTCTCAAGTTTAGCAAGTAACATATCATCGTGGGTGTTGCCACTGTAGAGAAGTTTGAAACATAAGCATCAGAGAATGTGTAAATCCAAAAAATGTGAAATTAAGGTGATGTAAGCCAACATGTCAATGATATTACCTTGCAGTAAGGGGGCTGCTATAGAAGTCCCTTATAATAGGATTCCCCTTATCATCACGAGCACCAGCACGCTGCAAGTTTCAGGTCAGAATACATAAATATCTAACAGAATGCAAAGGAATTTTAAAACATGAATAACATCTTTTTTTTATATAACCAAAGATTGGCCAAGTAGTTTGCTCCACAAAGGATTGGATAAAACAAAATTAAAGTAAACCAAGTTAAGCACCCACATCACTCAGTTTTTTAAAAACCATTAGAAAATGTGCTCTTTTTTCTTCATTTTTTTTTACATTCTTGTTAGTGATACTCTATATATACTTCAATGGTATATATATACTCTATATATCTATCGTTTTACATAAAATGATAGATGTCTAGTTATACGGTACTAGATATATTTATTATGGCTCTGCAACTTACTCAGAAGTCAGAACATAGTTATCAGACACCATACTGACCAGATACGTCTTGGCAGAATAAGAAATGGTAAAGAGGATAAATGCATAAGGTGATGTTAATTAGAACTTCAGATAAATTGTTTGATTGTCTAAACCATACATGCCATGGCAGATTTATTCAACAAACAAAATTTACTTTATTTAGGTCATTATTTCTACAATTTGTGAAATAACATAAAATTTAATAGTTTAATACAAAGAAAAAGGAGAAGAAATGAGTTAAAGTGACTAAGACCACGAGAGCTCTTACCAAGTTTCATCACTAATAGATTTAAATCATAGAATCATATAAAAAACATTCTCTTTTCTATGATTTCAACTTAAATTCACCAAAGAACAATCAGGGAAGACAAATATTAAAAGCATTAAATGGATATTATGCATCTATAGACTACCTGAAAAGTAATGCCAGCAGTTCCATTCCACTTTGGCCTAAATGGGCGGCTGTATTCTATCCCAGCTGTTACACGTCCTATAGTCAGACTACTATTGTCTGGTTGGTTTCCATGAACAAGTGTGCCAGGTGTTCTCGAATTCTAGGTACAACATGAAATAGAAATCAGTTTGTAATGATGTATATGAAAATTATAGTATTGAACCATATAATACCTGAACCATGATTGATCTTGACGTTCTTTTATCATCTCCTTCAATCCATGGGTCAATGTATTTTATCCTATATATTGAGTCAATCTGCCCCCTCTCTAGTGACAAATTGAGTTTCTGGTTTCTCCCAAAAAGATTCTTATGGTAAATGGCACAGCTGCATTTTTTAAAAAATCCATGAGCATAACCTTGGAAGTAAAACTACTTGAACAAGTCTGGTGGTAGAACTATGCAAGTTTAAGAGGGTAAAATGGGTCAAAATAACACATGGGACTAATAATTTGACACCAATTACCTTCCAATTAATCCAGCAAGCGGCCCATTTGTTATCCTATGGATTGAACGATTGAAAGATAAACAAGTTAATAGCTCTGAACAAAAATGTTTTTTCCTAGATATAATAGTTTTCAGTAAAATATATCACATACCCACTTGAAATTCCGCCACCAGCAGTAATACCTCTAGCACTCTTACGCTCAACAAGATTCATTGTCAGATCAACCTTTCCAGTTTCTGTTACATATCAATATGTTAACCTCAAAAAGAAATAGTACAATTTAACTGTACATGGACTGCTGCTATAGCCAGATAATACACAAGGTTTTAGGTGAACTACCTCCTGCAGGTTGGGGAATGATGCTAACATCTTCCATAATTCCCATTGCCAGCACAGTCTCAACATCTCTTTTCCCCTGAAGTGCACTGTATACCTATATTATGGTAATAAGCAGTTTAATAAAAAAATAATTAATACAGTGAAAAAATATCTAACAGAAGAAGGTCCAGGAAAACATGTACCTGTCCTTTCTTGGTTAAAAGTTGCCGAAGTATAGTTTCAGGTTTTGTTTTTCCAGCAGTTGGTTCACCCCTGGTGAAACAATGAATAAATCATACAAGAAATATTAAAAGTGGCACTATTTGCTTAAATACAGTCATTTTATAGATCCTTACGTTCTATCAACAAAACGTATGTTTATGTTGTTGACCTCAGCTTCTGAAACTTGTAACTTAAGAATACCTCCTGAAAAAATCTCAATACCTGACACCTAAAGAGGACAAGAAAGAGAAAAACAAATCAAACTTTAAGGCCAAAATAAGACTTAAGACGGATTTCATTTCACTTCATGGAGGTAACAAGAAATAGAATACTACAGTTCTACGGTGGGTCAATAGCTAACCATGCCAATGAGACCACGGTCCATGTACCAACCATTGATTGAGCTAATTATTTCATCTAAGCGTCTAATGTTAACAATTTTCCCTGCATCACTTGACAACAACATAAAGGATATAAGCATGAAATAATAATAGCTAGGTAAGACAATTAAAGATAACATAAATGATCAGAAGTAAATGAATAAGTGTGTGGATGATTAACAATAGAAAGGAAAACATACCATATCCATCACGAAAAGCATCTTCTACAAACTTTGTTGGAAGAACATTGGCTCCTTCACACACCAACCCTCGAAACTCTTGGTTTGGTTCTACCTTGTGGCAAAAGATACTGATATGAGAAATAGTAGCATGACTCAACAAGTATACATTATATTTTCTACCCCTTCTATTAGGAAATTCACCTAAAGAAATAAAAGGAGTTCTGAAGATGCATTTCTTATTACACTTTCATGCATTCAACGCTTCCAAACTTTGCAGCAGCATAGAAAGGACTATTTAGAAACTGATCATGAACAAACAATGTAATCACAAATACCAGTAATTTGATACTGAGTAGTGAGTAATGAGTACAAACAAACATCACTAGACAAGTATCAAATAACAAACTACACATATACAGCTTGAAAAATATATGCATATAAAGCAAATATCCTGATAGATTGCATATCAAGGTTTTCCCAACAATTTACAATATGATAATAGCAATGAGTAAAATAGCAGCTGTCCTATTATTGTCTGGTACTACTGTCACCAGTAAGTGGACTGAAAACAAGCATCTAAACTGAACGAATTTGCAAGTCAGATTGACCTTAAATCATCACAAACATGGAAAATGGTATAATAGAATAGTCTGACAATAACTTACAGACATTAGGTAATCTTAAGATACATATTGTGATTTAGACCAATGCAAGAATGCAATTCCATCTACCACCAGTAAATGTAAACTTTACACAGCAAGAGTTCCAGTTTCTTTTTATAGCATATTCATCTCAGTTAATATTAGAAAGATAAAAAGAAGGAAATGATGACGGCCAAAATGGAATCCCTAGATATCACAAGATTTCTATTCCACTCTTCCTTAGTCTTTTCCTACATTCCTGTATCAGACTCCTAGTAGTTTGTCCCCAAATTTCAAATCCTATAGCTTCTTGTTTAAAGCCTATAAAATCTCCTTTTCCAGGGAAAATAAAATAAATGTTTCATCAAGATTAAGGATACATCACTGATCACCCAAAACCATTACCCCTGAAAACATTGCATAGAACAAAAGTTTTCCATTTTTTATTCTTACTTCCAAGTCAGCTCCTTTATCAAACTAAAGTATGTAACATTAGATTAACCCAATGAAGAGCATATACATGATAAATAGATTCGGGAGGTACCTGAAAAACCAATTGAATCCCATCTCTGGTATCAACAGCGACGGGCATGCAAGAGCTGAAGTACCCACTGGCAACGATTCTATGCACATCTTCCTGGACCTCCCGGACAGTTAGGGCCGAGTTTGGTCGGCAAGCCTTAAGAGCATTGAGAGCTTCAACCTCCAAATCCTTCCTCTCAAGCTCCTCACCGTCCTTGCTCCTCACCAACACCTCACTTATCAGCACCCTCTCCTCCCTCGCACTCTTGGGCGGCACCGGCTGAGTCGCCGGCGGAAAGTCAGCATCAGTTTCCCGAGTCTGGGTCAGCGACAGTGAGGAGCAGCACAGAAGAGGGAAATTGGGGTTGGAATTGAATCTTTTGAGGGTTTTGTGAAATGGGAATTTCAGGAATTCGGTGAGCACACTTTGCGGGTTGAAAATTGGGGCAAATGGGTTTGGGAGCTTGGGAAGTTTGCTGAGGGTAAGGTGGAGGGTAGATAGTAGAGGGTTAGGGGTGCGGGATTGGGACGGAAAAGAGAATGGAGGGAGTTTGATAGAGGAAGATGTGAATAGGACGTCGCTGTTTCTCTCCATTATGGAGAATCCCTTAAACTCTGCGACGAAATTTTGGTCCTGCAAATGCAATTCCTAAGGAGCCGCGATAGAAGTTTGTTGCTGACAGTATAGACAGTAGACTGCTGAGTGAGAGGAAAAGGATGATCGATCACCGATGAAACGATGATGGCCGGGTTTACGAAATTACGGGTCGACCGGGCCCAGTTTAAGATTTGGGTTTCTCTGTTTGTAATTTTAAATTGAGCCCATAATAATTCTAGGGATGATGGTCATAAAGGCCTGGAGCAAAGACTTGCAATCGTTATACCCTGCACCACGGTGCACATAGCAATGTGCACCACGTACGTAAAACGACGTCGTTTCGGTGTTAGTAGACGCGGACGTGAATGACTCAGGGAATTCATTATCTATAATACATATAATCATTATCTATAATACACAAAACGTTTGCCTAGAATACACAGATGTTTGCCCAGAATACACAGAATATTGACACAAAATACGTTAGTGGACGCGAATGACTTCAGGGAATTCATTATCTATAATACACATAATCATTATATAGAATACACAGAAGGTTTGCCTAGAATACATAGAATGTTTGCCCATAATACACAGAATATTGATGCCCATAATACACAGAACTCATCCTCCTAACATTCGAATGCACAAACACATCACAACTTGTGTTATAACATGAATACACATAATATTTACACAAAATACACAGAACTCATCCTCCTAAACATTCGAATGCACAAACACATCACAACATGTGTTACTAACATGAAATCACAACATGTGTTACTAACATGAATACACATAACGGTTGCCTAGAATACACAGAATGATTGCCTGGAATACACAGAATATTAACATAAATATAGAGACCGGCCGAAATGGGAAACGTGATTTCCAAAAAAAACGGACGATTAGTCTACAATACTCAAAACGACGTCGTTTAGGTACGTGGTGCACGGTATAATTTGCCAAAGACTTGTGCGTTTCTCCACTTTCAAAAGCTTGATTGACCATATTCGTCAATGTCGGACCAATTTCACCCTAGAAATGTCGGTAAAAGATTATCGGGGTACCATATGGGCCCGGACTCCCAAACTTTTTCATACCGAAAATCGCTCTTTTGACTTCTTCAAACGAGACTCTACGCATGAGATTATCCTCCTATGCCTGAGGAATTATAAGTCCATCGGCAATCGGATGAGAGTGAAGATCATCTACATGGTCCAACATGTGGAAAAGAGTGGAGAAAAAATTAGTAATGTGATCAGACAAAGTGTTCATGTCATCGGTCCAAGTTCCCTGAATTTGAAGGAACCGAATACGACTCTTGTTTCTTTCAACCAATGCGGAATTATAGTAGAACTGAGTGTTCCTATCTCCGTCTCTGACCCAGTTTGTCCTTGCTTTTTGAAACCACAAGGCCTCTTATTGGGTGAGGACATTATTGAGCTCGTTAATAAGTTGTATTTCTAAGTCCTGAAGGTCACTTGAAAAGTTATAATTGCTTGCACACTGAATACCATAGATCCGAGCCTCTAGTCGCCGTTTCCGTTTGAAAATGTTACCAAAGACAGTGCGGTTACACAAAAGACTTTTATTGGCCACGGTATAAATAATGTCCACAATACTTGTGTCAGTCCTAGTCGTGGCCTCTTTCCAAATAGTTTTATAATCATTCCTGGATAACCAAACCGCTTCGAAACGAACCGGGTAAATATTGCTATCAAGAGGTCTGGCCGCCTCTTCAATTAAGATAATGGAGTTGTGGTCGGAGCATAAACGAGGTAGCACCACAACCTTAGCTTCGGGGAAGGCCAACTGAGCCTCGATGTTTCAAAGGACTCTGTCAAGTCTCCTTATTTGCACAATTTTACTCCTCACAAACTGAAACCAAGTAAATTAATGATTGAATACAGAAAATGAATTCTAATTTTAATTTGATTATTATTTATTGTCAAATGCCAAACTTAGACCAACCAGTATAAATTACATTTAAAAAAAGAGTACACCTAGGTGCACTCAATCAAACATAGTCACATCACTATAAAATATCTCGAATCAGGTCAGAACACCGTCCGTTTACAACAGAGCTCCTCGGTCTTCTCTCCTCCACTGTTCTTTCTCTCGGCGAGTTGAGCGAAGGTAACTCCCTCTCTCCAGGACTGTTCCATAAATAAGATTTGATCGACGATAACATGAAATTATACTAGGATTTTAGTTTCGTCTCTTCGTTTGATGATTTTAACTTCATAGCGGTCTGTATTTATGCTACAGATCTTGAATCACTGTCTTTTTTCTTTTTTCTTTTTTTTTTCTTTTTTTTTAAAATGAGATTTGATGAATTGCGTTTTTTTATTTTATTTTTTGCATCTTAAGATGAATGCTTAGATCTGTATATGAAGCGAACTTTTTATTTGGTTTGCTTATAGATCTGTTAATAAATGAAGTTAATGTGTTATTTTGTCAATTTTAATAATTTGATTCATATTGACTGTATTTATTTTTCAAGTTCTCGCTGTTCACATTACATTCATATACTTTGAAACACATGCATATGCAACGGTTTTCTGCATTTTCTGTTTATAAATGGGAATATGTATCATGTATGTGTGTGTAATTATTTATACGATTACGTGCGTGTTATGTTAGTTCTTTTCATACGCACTTATTTATGCTTTATTTCAACACTTTACTAAAACTCAAATGGTACTTTTGCGAGATCATGATAGAATTGTGTATCAATAGGGAAGAAAGTAAGAAGTAAATTCGAATTAACTCATTGCTAAACTTGGGCATTCAATTGAATAAATTTGAAATCTTAACTACTATGCACACCTTGTTGCAATAAGAAAGTTCAATTTAGCATTGAGCCTTTTTTTTTTTTAAAATGATTTTGACGGAATGGAATGCTGTGCCACTACTCCTTAATGTGCTATACTGGGCCTTTGAAGTTACACTTCTATTGGGTCTAATTGCAGTAGTCTACTAGTCTCAATTATTAGTGCTTTGAATAATAACATGTTCGGTGAATGAACTTTGATTTTTTCAGGAGTTTGATATAGAACAAAATGGCTGATATTCACCAGCACCTCACTGTTGCTCAGAAGGTTGCTTACCAGCTTCATCTAAGTTCAAGTCTTTCTCAAGATGCTCAAGCATCCTTTGGCGGATTGCAAAGACCTGCTGTGTATCATAGGCATTCTGCTTATGGAAACTACTACAATGCAGGACTCAAGTCTTGCCAAGCCTCCCAGGATCTGTCACTGATAACTGCAAATGCTTCACCAGTTTTTGTGCAGGCTCCTGCAGAGAAAGGATTTTCAAGCTTTGCTATCGACTTTCTCATGGGTGGAGTTTCTGCTGCCGTTTCAAAGACTGCAGCTGCCCCTATTGAGCGTGTAAAACTTCTGATTCAAAATCAAGATGAGATGATTAAGGCTGGAAGACTCTCTGAACCTTACAAGGGAATTGGAGATTGTTTTGGTCGAACTATTAAGGAGGAAGGAATTGTTTCATTGTGGAGAGGAAACACTGCTAATGTTATCCGTTACTTCCCTACCCAGGTCAACAATTTTATTCTAGGCTGTAATATGCATTGATGTTAGTAATGGAGTATTACCTAATAATATTTTTCTAATATCTATGTGTAGGCATTGAACTTTGCTTTCAAGGACTACTTCAAGAGGCTCTTCAACTTCAAGAAGGACCGTGATGGCTACTGGAAATGGTTTGCTGGAAACCTTGCCTCTGGTGGTGCTGCTGGTGCTTCCTCTTTACTCTTTGTGTACTCTTTGGATTATGCTCGTACTCGTTTGGCTAATGATGCCAAGGCTGCGAAGAAGGGAGGTGATAGGCAGTTCAATGGTTTGGTTGATGTCTATAGGAAGACTCTTGCTTCTGATGGCATTGCTGGACTCTACCGTGGTTTCAACATTTCATGTGTTGGTATCATTGTGTATCGGGGGCTGTATTTTGGATTGTATGACTCCATTAAGCCAGTTGTCCTGACGGGAAATTTGCAGGTTTGTTCTTCTCTAATTTCATATTTTAGGCTGGTTCTCTATTCCACAGTATGTTCTATTTTTGGCATCTGATATTCTTGTCAAATAGAACTAATTTGCATTATGCGTGCTCAATCCCCTTAGTTGGACCTGTTGGAGTAATAATCATGCAAACTTTTAGTACTCTATGAATGGGAAATACCATAAGGATTTTCTCATATGTCCTTTATAAACACATAGCTGCTTGCTTCTTTTTCATGGCCTTGTTAAAGGGTTAGGTTATCCTGCTGTGTTGATAGTTTGCTCATCTTATTATTTTTTGTTTTTGTAAAACACTATCCCCAATTCAGATTGTTGAACTGTGAGTTGCTTTGGAACTCATAAATGTTTTCTAATTCCTAGTTTGGGGTTCCTACCTTACAAACTGAAGTAAAAAAACTTCATATACTAATTCTAATACTTACAAATACTTATATTCTTTACAGGATAGTTTCTTTGCTAGCTTTGCTCTTGGATGGCTCATTACAAATGGTGCTGGCCTTGCTTCTTACCCAATTGATACAGTTCGTAGACGAATGATGATGACATCTGGTGAAGCTGTCAAGTATAAGAGCTCTCTAGATGCCTTCTCTCAGATCCTCAAGAATGAGGGTGCCAAATCCCTCTTCAAGGGTGCTGGTGCAAACATCCTCCGTGCCGTTGCCGGTGCTGGTGTGTTAGCAGGATACGATAAGCTTCAGGTGATAGTTTTTGGAAAGAAGTATGGTTCTGGCGGGGCATAAGTTGAAGTGCGGCATCTTGAGATGGTGATGAAAATATGAGTTACAGTTGACGAATTATTAAAGTTGAAATACTACCCATCCATTTTGAATAACTCATTTTTTGAGGGGGCTTGAGCCCAAAATTTTCTCTAGCCTACTATTGAGGATACTTCATTTTTGCAGACTTAGTGCTGAAGAGATTACAGATTTTAGCAATTTATTTTGGTCTTGCAGTGTAATGCTGCTTTATGTTACATTATAATCTTATATTTATTATATTATAATCTTATATTTATGCATTTAGTTTTGGGTGTTGTTTTTTTTCCCTTTGATTTTTTCATTTACAGATTTTTAAATTTTTGTTGGATTGTTGCTGTTGTTTATCTGTTTCTGATCATAGCTACTGCAATTCCTTCTTCAAAGTATCTGCTATCCAATCTTTCAGTCTATATTTTCAACTTCTAGTTCTTTGCTTATGTAGTTATGTTTTTCCCAAGTTTAAAAAGTTGATGAATCTGCTAGTTATTGATATGGTTTGGCGAATTATTATACTATAAGTTACATTTTTAATATATTGAAGGTGTAAATTATTGTGTAGATCATGGTCTACATAACTATGTGTACCATGAATGTAATATACATTTTTAATATGAATTATTTTCATTGTTGATCCTACGAGTATGAGGCCATTTCTACATTTCAGATTTAGTTCTACGACTTTTAACTTTCTACCACATTTGATCTTTCCGATCAGATTTCGCCATTTCGGCCACGGGTGCCGGTGACCATTTTTTGGTGAGTGAATTATTTTAAAGGATAAATTTATTTTTTTTATATTAAAAAAAGAAAACAAAAAAAAAAAAAACAAACAAATTTCCCAAAACCCTTTCTTCTTCCCCCTCATCCCTCGCAGCGCTCTTCCCTGGTGGCAAAAATAGAGGAAGAACTGGCGAGGAAATGGAGAGAGGCGTCGGTCGTTTGCTGAATGTTAACGCCGGAGCTACTTCGACAATCTGCCATGCTACCAGGGAGGCCGGAGCTACTTCGACAATCTGCCATGCTACCAGGGAGGAGTTGAAGGTTTGACCGATGGAAGGAGTAGAGGGGAGAGAATGCCGCCAGTGGTCAAGGAAGAAATAAGTTTTGACATGGTTATTGAATTTGTAAAAAAAATGAAATTTTTTAAAAATACTACATAAATTGTACTTTTTAAAAAAAAAAAAAGTTCAAGTATTATATGTATATATATGTGTGTGTATATATAAATCGGTGACTTATTAAACTTTTTTTTTTTTTCAAAAACTATTATGAAGGCTATGAAGTTAAAAAGGGAAAAAAAGTGTTCAACAATTTGTTTATGAACACAATTTGTTCAACAATAAATATTCTACGTGTTCGTGAACATTATTAAACGAAAACAAACGAGCTTGTTCACGAACACTAATAAACGAACACAAACGAACTTGTTCGCGAACACTTAGCAAACGAGCTTACCACTGTTCAGGCTCTATTCATTTATTAACCGAGCTCTAAATTTTGTTTGTTAATATTCGTTTACCTTAATAAACGAACGCTTACCGAGCTCGAACACCAGTAGTTTGTCGAAAGCTCTGTTCGCTAACAACCCTAATTGTATTAAGGTAATTAACATTTAACTATGCAATGCAGCGCATAATATTTAAATAATTTTATTGTTGATACTTGATAGGACTTCAAAAAGTAAATTAAAATGATGAAATCAAGCAATTATCATTGCGTAATGCCGAAATCTATAAAATAGTAAAAACACAAACACAATGAAATTGCATGTATTATTTAGAGATTTGTGAAATAGCTCATTGGGGACAGAAGTTTGGGTGGTGTTGGAAAGAGTGGAAAAATAGAGTTAATATTATGGAGGAGTAAGTCTAGGGTGATGGTAATTGAGGTTGAGTTGTTGCCGTGTTAGTTGTTGGTATAGAAGGACCGAAAGGTTTACGGTTCAAAAAGTTCAAAGGGGTTTGTCAAAAAAAAAAAAAATGTTGAAAGGGGCAGCTGGCAATGGGGCCTATCGTTAATAATTCATTATATGTATAGCTGGCCGACCGGACAAAGATTCGAAGCAAAGCCGAAGCCGAAATTAAACATTTTTCACCAAATCAATCAATCTCTCACAGGCCACAGCACCCATACCTACTTCACCAATGACGCTTTTTGAGAATGATGATGATTCATCGTCATTCTTTGACCTCTTTACTGAGAATTTGCCATCTCCGGGACTGGCGCCACCACCATATGCTGCCTCTCCCTCTCCCACGAGGTGGTTGTTCAACCATGGCGGTCTCACCGGGAACCCTGTTACGGAGATGGGGACCGACGAGAATGCTGCGGCGGCAGCGTTGACGGAGTCGGAAATGAATGAAGAAGGTGTTAATCATCCACAAAGAGATTCTGATAATCGCTCTGTTAATACAGAGTGCGATTCGCTGTTCGATATGGAGGGAGGAATGGTGATGAGCCCCCAATTTATGGGCTTTTCTGGTGATGAACCGTTGTTCCTTACGCCCGACATGGTGATGAGCACGAGTCCCACAAGGACGAACTACTTTCCCCCGCCGTCCGGTGATTCCATCGGAAATTCCAATCCATTGGCGGAAGGAGTGATGGAGAGTTCGCCAATGATGAAAAGACTGATTTATTTAAAATTAAGTAGTTGTTCTAAGTTAAGGCGTTTGCCAGAGCTATGCCAACTCAGCTTGCTACCATGTCTGCTCAGCTGGGAACGGTACTCTGGTGTGACACCATGTCTGCTCAGCTGGGAACGGTACTCTGGTGTGACACCATGTCTGCTCAGCTTGGAATGCCTGTGTCAGAATTTGGTTATAGAGTTAGGGAATGGAGAACAAATATTAAAAATGCGCCTAAATGTGAAGCTCAAGCCGGCCTATTTACAAGTTGATTTTTCCTCGGAAAATAGCAATGCTATTTGCAGTTCGCAAGCACTTAAGGTAGAAAGCCGGGGAGGGATGATAATGGAACGGATCTCAGTTAATCATCAATGGAGGTATGCATTCTGCTCAAAAATGCATCCTTGGAGTGTGATTTTAGAGTTACTGGATGTGGTGGTAAGGCTGCTGTTGTATTTAGGGGAAAACAATTATTCCTTTGGCATTTCGGTCTCCTCCTCCTCCTCCTCCTCCTCCGTTAATACAAAGATGCACTCGTTGCTCTACTTTGAAAGGACGTTCCTAGAAATGCAGCATCTGAATAGTTTGGAAAGGCAGTTTCTAGACCACTTTGAGAGACTTGTTCAGACAGGGGTTGCAGAGTTACTGAGTGGGGAAGAAATCAAGCTGCAGTATTTACAAGAAGGAGAAGTTGGTACTGCCTCCCAAAAGAATCATAGTGTTAGCATTTTGCCACCGCTACTTGAAGCAGAATGCAGGATGATGCAACTGCTTGGTAAGAGACGTCGTGATATTCTTAAAGGTGAGCTATCATATATTTTATGGGGTAGTAGTTTCTTGGTATACAGAGGTGGTTTTGTTTTTGCTTACTTGCATACTTTCTCACAGACACCTTTGTTTTTCTTGAATCTCCCTCCATTGTGCAGTTAGCTCATCTACATTCAAGCGAGCACGCCGCGACTTTGGCATCACTAGACGCTCTTTAGAAGAAGTTGGTTCTGCCTCAGAAGAGAATCATACTGCTCAATATAATGCTGCAGGGACGGGAGGGATGTTGCTGCAGCAGGAGGACTCATCTTCTGAACCCCACATTCCCGAATCCAGTGCAACAAATGAAGAAAGAAATGTTGTTGAGTTTAAAAGCATTGATGCCAAAGGTGGAAACAGTAGTTCAGACAAAACCAACACTATCAGCAGGTGGGAGAAAGATCATGGAATTACCCGCCAGCTTCTTCAACAAATGTTTGGTAAGAGTCGCGATGCTGCTGCTAAAACTCTTGAAGGTGAGCTAACACTACAGTTTTATCATATATTTGATGTGGTAGTGTTGGAGGATGAAGCCATTAGGAGAAAAGTATCAAAAGGATAGTAGTGTCATTTACTATGTCTCCATCTTCTTCCCCTATATATATACACTCACACTGTTATGCATTTTCTGATTTCACTCTATAATCTTCACTCATCAATACAACACTCATTTTCCTTCTTTGTTATCTGCTGTGCATATTCTAACAGGTAGTATTCAATATTTTCTTAGTGTATAGATAAATAGGTGGTTATTGCTTCAATACATACTTTCTCATAGACTGCTTTTCTTTAATCTCCCATTATATTATATTATATTGTGCAGTTAGCACATCTACATTGAAGCGAGCATGTCGGGACTTTGGCATCAATAGATGGCCAAATCACAAGGGAAAAAGGCCCAATAATTGCTCTCTCAACCAAAAACAAGCTGTTAAGAAACATAAAGGAATTCAACCATCTCTTGCTTTGCCTCCTGAAGAAGCTACAACTACACTCCAAGGTAATAGCATCATGTCCGTAAAGGTAACCTATGAAGATAATACCATAAGGTTTCCGCTCCCATCCTCCTCAACTTTGAAATATTTGGAGGAGCAATTGGAGACAAGGTTGAAAATATGTCTAGAAAATTTTTCTATCATGTATCAAGATGAAGAAGCTGACTGGATTTCACTAACGTGTGATTTGGATTTGATGTATGGTATGAATGTGTTGAGATCATCTGGCAAGACAGTAGTCAAAATGAAGATCAAGCCAAATTTTGGCTGATCCGTGGATGGATACAGGGCTTCATTTTGCTCCTTTCATTCTCCCCACCTACTAGCATTTCTTCCTTTTTGGTGTTCACTATTCTAGGTTTGTTTTTGTAACTTGTATGCCGTTTTCTTCCCCTTGTACTTTTTGTAATATGATGAGTACACTATAACATACTCTCGGCAATGGTTTGCACTTATTGCATGATCCCTTTTCAAAAAATATTCGATGGCATGATAGTGGGATTCTTATCTGCCAATCTCTACTTTGATTGAAGAAAAAAGACCATCAACTAACATGCCATGTATTACAACTTTCTTTTTCTATGTGATGGGTTGGGTATAGCCGTATAGGCAGTTTGGTGTTCAACCTCGAGCTTGACCCATTTTAGTACATGATTTCAAGACACGATACTGGTTTATTTTTGGAAGTCACAGCTTAAATGATTGAGTTCCAAGTTTAGGTGATTATTTTCCTATTTTTACAATCAATCAATTTGAAATTAAAGTGCACAATTTGAGTGATTTACTTTCATAATTTCGATCAAGTACTCTAATTAAGAGGTGCAATCGGGTTTCACTAAACCACAAACCACAAAGTCTTTTGGCAAAAATAAATGAAGTTAATGTATTATTTTGTCAATTTTAATGATTTGAATTCATATTGACTACGGAGTATTTAGTTTTCAAGTTGTCGCTGTTCACATTTCATACGTATTCTTTGAAACACATATGCAACGGTTTTCTGCATTTTCTGTTTATTGTTGCTGTTGTTTATCTGTTTCTGATCATAGCTACTGCAATCATTACTTTTGGATAATAGAGATGCTATTCCATAAGGAATGGAATATGCAAGGAAAAGAATAGAAATTGTATTCTATTGTTTGGTTCGCGGGAGGAATAGACTTTAGGAATTATATTACAGTGTTTGGTTGGTTTAAGGAATAAAAATTGAATATGTTTTAAAAGAAATAAATACCCTTATAAAATATATAGTAATAATAATAATAATAATAATAATAATAGAGTTTATATTAATAACAATAATAAGGAGGAGGAGGAGGAGAAGAAGAAGAAGAAGAAGAAGAAGAAGAATAATAATAATAATAATAATAAGAAAAACTGAATAGTAATAATAATAATAGTAATAATAATACAAAATTATATATAATATATATATTTTTTAAACACAAATGTGAGTTTTTAATCCCACATCGGTAACTCATGAAGATGAGCTCATTTGAGCTCCTCTATATAAGAGAAGCATGACTTCTCTTTTGAAATTAACATTAGGATGAGGAAGCCGCAAAGAGTCAAAAGCTCCTTCACTTAAGGAACTTTAACTGTTCTTAGTTCTAAGTTTTTTTTTTAATAATATAGGGGCATTTTGGGAAAAGGGAGATCTTTTTACAAAACGCCATAAGTAAAATTGGAAATAGTAACTTTAGGCTATTCCAGAGGTCTAGGAATCTCTATTCTCCTTGCAAGCGGGGTCTAGGAATCTCTATTCTCCTTGCAAGGGGAATAGATCATTCAAAAAGCGAAATATGCCTATACCAAACAACGGAATAGGCCTATTACGCGAATCAAACATGCCATCAAAGTATCTGCTATCCAATCTTTCGGGGCACTTATATTTACGAGGGGCACTTATAAAACAATTACTTGCACAAAAGTTTGAGTTATTTACAAAAATGCCACAACATCGTTTTTTTTTTAAAAATACTTTTGATTCGTTTATCTGGACACGTAGACGTTCTCAATATATTATATATATATATATATGAATTTGATGACTTATTTAATTTAAATAATTTTATTGTTGATAGGATTTTAAAAAATAAATGAAATCTAGCAATTATCCATGGAATTCATTGGATAATGCCAAAATCTATAAAGTAGTAAAAACAAAATGAAATTGCATGTATTATTTAGAGAGTTGTGAAATAGCTCATTCCGGTGGTGTTGGAAAGAGTGGGAAAATACAGTTAATATTTTATGGTGGAGTAAATATAGGGTGATGGTGATTGAGGTTGAGTTGTTGGCTTGTTGCCTTGTTGGTATTGAAGGAGCCAAAGGTTTAAGGTTCAAAGGGGTTTGTGAAAAAAAAAGGTTCAAAGGGGCAGCAGCCGGCAATGGCGTCATCATATCGTTAATAATTGGTTATATTATATATATAGATATAGATGGGCGACCCGACGCTAATCTAATCCACAAGTCAACAAAGATCCCAAGCAAAGCCAAAGCCGAAATTAAACATCGTTACATTTTCCACCAAATCAATCCCACAGCAAATTCAGCAATGACACTTTTTGAGAATGATGATGATGATGCATCATTGTCTGCTGAAAATTTGGCATCTCCGGGACTGGCGCTACCATATGCTGCCTCTCCGTCTCACACGAGGTGGTTGTTCAACCATGGCGGTCTCACCTGGAACCCTGTTACGGAGATGGGGACCGCAGAGAATGCTGCTGCGGCGTCGTTGAGGGAGTGGGAAATGAGTGAAGGTGGTGTTAATCGTCCACAAAGATATTCTGTTAATACAGAGTGCAATTTACTGGTCGATATGGCGGGAGGAATGATGATGAGCCCCCCAAGGCCAGGGATGAGTTTTTCTGGTGAAGAAGCGTTATTCCTTAGGCCCGACATGGCGGGAGGAATGATGATGAGCATGAGCCCCCCAAGGATGAACTACTTTTCCCCGCCGTCCGGTGATTCCATCGGAAATTTCGATCCATTTACATTGTGCAATTTTGCAGATCATAGTGAGGCTCAAGAGTTAGAGAATAGGAAGGGAATGATGATGCGGCCAACTTGTATAGAAGAAGTTGATGCTGGCCGTGCCAGTGCCTTGGGACAGAATCAAAGCCTTGGCATTTGGCCAGCAGCACAAAACATGGGAGGTAGGGGTGTTCAAACTCAGCAAATTTTCTTTTTCCAACTGACAAAGTTCAATTAATCGTTTTTTAAGAGAACTTTTTTCTGGTTAAATTGGTTCGGCTAACCGATTACACACCCTAATGCGAGGTTAAAGTTGGTGATCACTCTGTTAATAATTGGCGGGAGGAATGATGGCGAGTTCGCCAACCATGAACTATTCATTGACGTCCGATGATTTCCATTACCTAGGAGGGAGTTTTGACCCATATAGATTGCGGGATAATGGAGTGTATAGTGTGGTTCATGAGTTACAGGATGTGAAACGAGTAGTGAAGGTGACTTATTGATTTCTTGTACTGGGTACTGAGCTTTTCTTCCCCGAGAAATTTAATCAGAATATGGCTATAAAGTTAGTTGAGTTTCTTGAAATCGAAGCAATATTGCCGCTGGCGTATATACATGTTCTTTCCTTGGAAAATAAGTATTTTGTGGTAGACCTTAAGTATATTTTTTCTTAAAAGAGATTGAGGAGTTAAAGGGTAATTTTTGCATTCCGCAAACACTTGCAAGAATCAAGATGAGGAGTTTGGAATGCCTGTGTCAGAATATTGTTATAAACCAGAGGGCCGCCGGGAAGAGGCGGCGTTGCTGTCGAGGGCTCTCGGCGGAGGTAGAGGCGGAAGCAGTCGGCAGATCCAGAGAGGCAGAGGCGGCGACGGAGGCGGAGGCGGCCACTGGCGAGTTGCAAACGGGCAGCAGCGAGCAGATTAGGAAGAAGAAATCAAGGGTAAAGTAGTCTTCACAATCCAACTTTTCTACCCAACATCACCGGAAAACAAAATCCTCCTAGGGTGTAGCTAGGATTTTGTTTTCCTCCAAAATGAGGAATTGTAGTTCCAATGGAAAACAAGTTATAATGAACCAAACATAGGGAGTGAGCAATTTCTTTGATTTTGAGGAACCCACTTCCCATGGAATTGCACTTCCTGCGAACCAAACATGCCCTTAGAGTTACGGAGTGGAGAACAAATATTTATAATGCGCCTAAAGATCATGGAATTACCCGCAAGGTTGTTGAACAACTGTTTGGTAAGAATTTTCATGATGCTTCTAAAGCTATTAAAGGTGACCTATCAGTTTTATCAAATATTTTATGGGGCAGTAGTTTCTTAGTATACAAAGGTGGTTTTTGATTGCTTGAATAGTTTCTCACAGACAACTTTGTGTTTTCTTGAATCTGGTACCACCATTGTGCAGCGTTGGGACTTTGGCATCACTAGAAGAAGTTGGTACTGCCTCGGAAGAGATTCATACTGCTGACATTTGGCCTGCAGGGAGCCAAAAGCTGAGTTAACTTGGATGAAAAGTACAGGGTTAGAGATAAATAAATTATATACTCCCTCCGTCCCGAAATAGATGTCTCATTTGCTTTTTGCACGCTTTTTAAGAAATTAAAGTAAATGTGATATGCTTTCCAATAATGCCTCCAACTTTTTCACTTTTGGAAATAAAAGCAATAAAGAAATAAAAAGTCATAAGGGTAAAGTGGGAAAAGTAGAATGATGGTGATGTTCAATTTTAGAAAGAGGACAACATTTTGGGACAAACTAAAAAGGAAAGTAAGACACATAAAATGGGAAAGAAGGAGTATATATATACATGTAATCAAAGTTTAGTTAAATTGGATGGCAAGTTAAAACTTTGATTTAAAGGAGGTCAAAAGTTTGGTTCTTGTTGCTTGTGCTATTTCTATTTTGTTATAAATATTTTTTAAATAAAGTTTTGATTTTTTACCCATATCCCACAATATTTATACTTATGCTTTTAGTGTTTTTTTCAAACTATCTCTTTTGTATTAATCTTTCGCTTCCAATAATTTTTTTTTATCCATCCCTGTTCTGAAGCCCACATTCCCGAATCCAGTGCAACAAATGAACAAAGAAACAATGTTGTTGAGTTAAATAATAGCATTGATGCCAAAGGTGGAAACAGTAGTTCAGACAAAACTGACACTATCAGCAGGTGGGAGAAAGATCATGGAATTACCCGCAAGGTTCTTCAACAACTGTTTGGTAAGAGTCGTGATGATGCTGCTAAAACTCTTAAAGGTTAGCTAACACTACTGTTTTATCATATATTTGATGTGGTAGTATTCAATATTTTTTTAGTGTATAGATTGATAGGTGGTTATTGCTTGAATATATACTTTCTCATACACACATTTGCTTGTCTTTAATCTCTCATTATATTATATTGTGCAGTTAGCACATCTACATTCAAGCGAGCATGTCGGGACTTTGGCATCAATAGATGGCCAAATCACAAGGGAAAAAGGCCCAATTGCTCTCTCAACCAAAAACATGTACAAGCTGTTAAGAAGCAGAAAGGTATTCAACCATGTCCTGCTCTTCCTCTTCTAGAAGCCACAAATACAAGCCAATGTAACAGCACAATGTCTGCGAAGGTAACCTATAAAAATGATACCATAAGGTTTCCACTCTCATCCTCCTCAACTATCAAATATTTGGAGGAGCAATTGGAAACAAAGTTCAAAATATCACTACAAAATATGTCTATCAAGTATCAGGATGAGGAAGATGAGTGGATTACCCTGATGTGTGATTCGGAATTGATGCACGGTTTGGATGTGTTGAGATCATGTGGCAAGACCGTAATCAAAATGATGGTCACCCCCAAATTTGACTGATCGATCTATGGAAGGACTTCATTTTGCCCCTCTTCTTTCCCCTACTTACTTCCATTTCTTCCTTTTGGTGTTGGAACCATTCTAGGTTTGTTTAGTAACTAGTTTTATGTGTTTTCTTCCCTTTGTACTCTTTGTAATGTTATACGTACAATATAATATACTCTTGTCCTGACGGGAAGGTTAGAGGTTTGTTATTTTCTAATTTCATATTTTTGGGTGGTACTGGTTCTTTCTCTTTTCAACGAATGTTCTACTTTTGGCTTCTTTATGCTACATTCTAATTTTGTGATTGTGACATCATGAAAAAGCAAAAAGTCTCAAAGTTGAAATTTGAAAACGTACGGCAATTAAACAAGAGAGACTTAAAATCTATCCTTTATGCTAAATTAAAGATGATTTTAGAACATCCAGTTGAGCTCACATCCAAAGCATATGCAATTCAATCTTTCTTGCTTGAATAAGAGAAATTGTACCTCATTGAACAAATAGAGCATATGAACATTTTTTTAAACATAATGTCTACATTTAAAGCACATAATTCATCTATTCATGCACCAAAGTTTTTGAAGTCCATGTATTATTATTATTATTATTTTAATTTAATAGTGTGATTAACCAATAGTCATTGTCATCGTTGACAACCCTTGAATTGCTACCATTGTCATTAGTTTTTTTATAAAAAAAATGTTTATTATTGTCATCAACCGAACCCAAATTCGAATCAAAGATATAAGAAGATGAAGAAGCTATGAAATGATAATATATTTTTTTTTCTTTTATTAAACTTTTATTTGGTTTTTTTTTTTGGGGTAATTTGTGAAAGAAGCAAGAAAATTGTTGACCTAGAGACTAATCTTGTTTACAAGGAAGAAATAAGTTTTGACATAGATATTGATATTGTTAAAGAAAAATGAAAAATTTTAAAAATACTACATAGATTGTACTTTTTACCATATGTGTGTGTGTGTGTGTATATATATATATATTGATGACTTATTTAGCTTTTTTTCTTTCAAGAAATATTATGAAGGCTATTAAGTTAAAAAAAAAAGGGAAAAAGTGTAGAAATTTTGAAATGATTGTCCTAACTTTGAAACAACATATAAGCAAACATTATACCGTGGACAGTCTCGAAATGGTGTTGTATTAAGGTAACTAGCATTTAACTATGCAATGCACGACATAATCTTTAAATAATTTTATCAAAGTGTTGTATTAAGGTAACTAGCATTTAACTATGCAATGCACGACATAATATTTAAATAATTTTATTGTTGATAGTACTTCAAAAAGTAAATTAAAATGATGAAATCAAGCAATTATCATTGCGTAATGTCAAAATATATAAAGTAGTAAAAACACAACGGAATTGCATGTATTATTTAGAGATTTGTGAAATAGCTCATTGGGGACAGAAGTTTGGGTGGTGTTGGAAAGAGTGGAAAAATAGAGTTAATATTATGGAGGAGTAAGTCTAAGGTGATGGTAATTGAGGTTGAGTTGTTGCCTTGTTGGTATTGAAGGAGCCAAAGGTTCAAAGGGGTTTGTCAAAAAATAAAAATAAAAGGTTCAAAGGTTCAGAGGGGTTTGTGAAAAAGACAAAAGGTTCATCGAATCGTTAATAATTCAATTCCTTATTATATATAGATAGATTCATCGTTAATAATTGGTTATATTATATATATAGACGGGCGACCCGACGCTAATCTAATCCACAAGTCAACAAAGATCCCAAGCAAAGCCGAAATTAAACATTATTACATTTTCCACCAAATCAATCTCTCTCTCACAGCAATGAGACTTGTTGATGCATCATCGTTCATTGACCCCTCTGCTGAAAATTTGCCATCTCCCGGACCCGGACTGGCGGAACAAGCTCAATCGCGACCATATGCTGCCTCTCCTTCTCCGACGAGGTCGTTGATCAACCATGGCGGTCTCACCTGGAACCCTGTTACGGAGGGAGATAGGAACCGCCGAGAATGCTGCTGCTGCGGCGTTGACGGAGTCGGAAATGAGTGAAGAAGGTGAGACTAGTGTTGTCCATCATCTACAAAGTGATTCTGATAGTCACTCTGTTAATACAGAGTGCGATTTGCTGTTCGATATGGCAGGAGGAATGATGATGAGCCCCCCAAGGCCAGGGATGAACTTTTTTGGTGAAGAAGCGTTGTTCCTTACGCCCGACATGGGGGGAGGAATGATGATGAGCACGAGTCCCCCAAGGATGAACTACTTTTCCCCGCCGTCTGGTGATTCCATCGGAAATTCCGATCCATTTACATTGTGCAATTTTGCAGATCATAGTGAGGCTCAAGAGTTAGAAAATAGGAAGGGAATTATGATGCGGCCAACTTGGAAGCAGCAGCCGTGTGTTGATGCTGGCAGTGGCAGTGCCTTGGGACAGAATCAAAGCATTGGAATTTGCGCAGAAAACACGGGAGGGACGGTGCAACAAAGCTGCTGGGGTAGTCATCCACAACCACAAACAAGTGATGATGACTCTGTTAATAATGTAGATGAGTGGTTCAAATTGGCGGGAGGAATGATGAACTATTCATTGCCGTCCCATGATTCCCTTCCCCTAGGCCTAGGAGGAAGTTTTGACCCATATAGCTTTTGGGATGATAGAGGGTATAGTGTGGGTGAGATGCATAAAAGGGAAAGAATAATGACTCTAACGGTTTCAGAACTTTTCTCCAACAAGGACTTTTTGTTGAATATTTCTGTACAGGTAATGGAAAAAGGATTGCCGGTGGCGCATAGATATGCTAATATTTTATGGGAATGTAAGTGGACAACCATCACTTTAAGAGAAGGTAATTATAAATTAAGGATGAAGGGATGGCAGATTGAATCAAAATCAGTTACTCATCCACCAAGAAGTGGTCAATGTTGGGTGGAAAGTAGAGTCGCCCTGCTTGAATTTTCCAACAAGGAGTCTTCCAACAGTGTGCAAGCAATTATAGGGTCCATAGAACTTCAGCATCGGAATAGTAAGAAAAGGCTGTCGCTAGACAAACCTTAAGAGGTTAGCTGCAGAGTTTGAAAAGAGTGACAACCTTGAGAGGCTTACTGCAGTGTTAGAAAGGAGTGGTAGTGTTGAGTTAAATAATAGAATTGATGCCAAAGGTGGAAACAGCAGTTCAGAGAAAACCGACACTATCAGCAGGTGGGAGAAAGATCATGGTATTACCCACCAGGTTCTTCAACAACTGTTTGGTAAGAGTCGCGATGATGCTGCTGAAACTCTTAAAGGTGAGCTAACACTACAGTTTTATCATATATTTGATGTGGTAGTATTCAATTTTTTCTGTGTGTATAGATAGATAGGTGGTTATTGCTTCAATATATACTTTCTCATACACACATTTACTTTTCTTTAATCTCCCATTATATTATATATTGTGCAGTTAGCACATCTACATTCAAGCGAGCATGTCGGGACTTTGGCATCAATAGATGGCCAAATCACAAGGGAAAAAGGCCCAATTGCTCTCTCAACCAAAAATATGTACAAGCTTTTAAGAAGCATAAAGGTATTCAACCATGTCCTGCTTTGCCTCCTCTACAAGCCACAAATACAAGCCAATGTAACAACACAATGTCTGTCAAGGTAACCTATAAAAATGATACCATAAGGTTTCCGCTCTCCTCCTCCTCAACTATCAAATATTTGGAGGAGCAATTGGAAACAAAGTTGAAAATATCACTAGAAAATTTTTCTATCAAGTATCAAGATGAGGAAGATGAGTGGATTACCCTGACCTGTGATTCGGAATTGATGCACGGTATGGAAGTGTTGAGATCATGTGGCAAGACTGTAATCAGAATGATGGTTACCCCCAAATTTAACTGATCTGTGGATGCAGGCCGGACTTCATTTTGCTCCTTTCCTTCTCCCCTACCTACTTGTATTTCTTCCTTCTGGTGTTGGAACTATTCTAGGTTTGTTTAGTAACTGGTTTCATGTGTTTTCTTCCCTTTGTAATGTTTTATGTACAATATAGCATACTCTTGTCCTGACTAGAAGTTTAGAGGTTTGTTCTTCTCTAATTTCATATTTTAGGCTGGTACTGGCTCCTTCTCTTTTCCAAAGAATGTTCTACTTTTGGCATCTGATGTTTCTGTGGAATAGAATTTATTTGCATTACACTTGGTCAATCCCCTTTATTGTAGTAATAATAATAATAATAATGCCAGCTTACAGTACTCACTAATGGTTATTTCATATGCCCTACTTGTATATACATAGCTGTTTACTTCTTTCTAATGGCTTTATTACAGACTCAGTATACTCATTACTATGAATCAGATCGAATTTCTTGGGTTAAGGCTATCCTGCTGTTTTCATATTTTTGCTCATCAATCATCATTAAAGTTAATTGAAATACTACCTACCCATTCTGAATAACTCATTTTTGAGGGGGCTTAGGCTTAGCTTGACCCCAAAATTTTCTCCACGCTATTCTTGAGGATACTTTATTTTTGCAGACCAAGTGCTGAAGAGCTTATAGATTTTAGCTATTTATTTTGGACTTGCATTGAATGGCTTCTTTAGGCTGCATTCTAATTTTGTGATTGCGAAGTCGTGAAAAAGAATAAATCTGGCTTGGAGGGAGAAGTTAGAAACTAGAAAGTCTCAAAGTCAAAATTTAAAAACAACAATGAGTTATTACCCAATATAGTCCTTGACTATAGTGGTTTTACTCAATTTAGTCCTAAGTGACTTTTTGTACTTGGGTCACACTTGTGTGAGACCGTCTCACGGATCCTTATTCATGAGACGAATCGGGTCGGGTCAATGCACCATGCAAATGTCACACTTATATGTGCAAATGTCACACTTATATGCTCAAATATAACACTAATCAAGAATACAATTTTTGTTACTTATTAGAGAAAAAGTAATACATTTTTCATAATAAGTAATGTTGACAAGTGCCCCTCACTTATAAGGGCAAATATAATACTTTTGTAGAAAAATGTAATACTTTTAAATCGAAATGTAAAAGTATTGTATTTTTCCTTAAAAGTATTACATTTACCCTTATAAGTAACAAAAATTTTATTCATGATTAGTATTACATTTGAGCATATAAGTATGACATTTGTGCATATAAGTGTCACATTTACATCTTGACCCGACCCGTCTCATGGTGAGACGGTCTCACACAAGTTTTTGCCTTTGTACTCTATTTAGTCCTCGACTTTAATGGTTTTACACACTTTAGTCTCTGTTAAGAATTCCGTTTGTTAGCTGTTAAAGTAAGGCTAACATGATAATTTCATTTCCTTTTTTATTTTTTATCAGATTAATTATCTTTCCTAATTTTCCTCCCTCTTCTTCATCATTGATGCAATTTCTCCCTCCCTTCATCAAGCCCTAGAAAATGCTGCAAACACTTGGGCATTTTCGAATTCCGATCTATTTTCAAATGAATCCAAACAGAAGCATTTTTAGTTAATTTCAAATGAATCCAAACACAAAGTAATTAACAAATAGTAAGTAGCAATTAGCATTAACACTAATGAATCCAAACCCAAGCAATTAACATTCTTCATGGAGTATCAAAAACTAACAGCAAGAAAAAAGAGAAAAGTTTCCAATACTCACGCATGCAATCATGCAATCAAAATTAAAACTTATCCTCAAAAAGTACAAAACTAGAACAAACTGAATCATAAGCCAGAATTTATTTTGCTTTCTATTTTTCTGGGAAAAATGTTTGTGTTAATTGTTCATGATTGCAGATTGTAAACAATCTGTATATATAACTCTAAGTTATTAATGATTATGTGCTTGCATGAGTTAATTAAAAAGTGTTGTACAGTCTTGACAAATTAAACATGAAAAGGGTAGCTTAATTGATCTATGATGTAAATGATCAACCAAAAACAAAATGAAAAGAATAAAAATACTGTCATTGTGTGTAAGATTTTTATTGCCTGTAGTTTCTGAAGAGCGTTTCCTATCCACAACATATACATGACTTAGCCCTTTCATTTCTCTCAAACAGATTATGGAAATGAAAATCACATTCAAGGAAAAGGGAGAAAAGATTCCAGGAGTTTTGCAGGAGGGAGGGAAATTAGGAAAGATAATTAATATGATAAAAAAGATAAAAAGGAAATGAAATTACCATGTTAACCTTACTTTTAACAGCTAACAAACGGAATTCTTAACAGAGGACTAAAGTGTGTAAAACCATTAAAGTCGAGGACTAAATAAAGTACAAAAAGTCACTTAGGACTAAATTGAGTAAAATCACTATAATCGATGACTATATTGTGTATTAACTCAAACAACAATTAAACAAGAGAGACCTAAAATTGATCATTTGTTATGTTATTAACGTCACGGGGATGAAAACATAAAGAGAAAGGAAGAAAGACTAATAGTTGGAACATGAAAAGAAGAACACACTGGGTTTGCTTGAGACCCAAAACTCACTTAGACCATTTTTGGGATTAAATTTCTGCTTTTCTTATTCTAAATAATACTCCCCTTTTATAGGGTAAAATACAACTCATACAATGGCTAAATAAGCTAAGTAATTTGCTGAAATCTTCCAATTTACTTCTAAATATTTAACTACCTAAATTAATTCGAAGACTAAGAATAATAACTTAAATAACTATTTAGTAATTTCTAAATAATTATTTATTAGTTTCTAAATAATTATTTAGTAATTACAGTTCAAGCCCCAAAGCACACCTAGTTTAGTATTCTCAAAATAATTATTTAGTAATTTATTATTATATAAACTATGTAATATAATAAAATAAGACTTTCCAGCATGTTTGTGTCAAATTAAAAATGACTTTAGAACACTAATTGAGCTCCCATCCAAAACATATGCAATTCAATATTTTTTGCTTGAATAAGAAAAATTGTACCTCATTAAACAAATAGAGATCCTTTTAAACATAATATCTACATTTAAAGCACATAATTTGAAACAAAGATAGAAGAAGACGATGAAGCTATGAAATGATAACATTTTTTTTCTTTTATTACATTTTCATTTGATTTTTTTTGGGGTAATTTGTGATAGAAGCAAGAAAATTGTTGACCTTGCTAGACATCAACCTTGTTTACAAGGAAGAAATAAGTTTTGACAGGGATATTAAATTTGTTTTTTAAAAAATGAAAATTAAAAAAATACTACATAGATGGTAATTTTTAACTTATTTAACTTTTTTTTTTTCAAAAATAATATGAAGGCTAACTTTGAAATGATTGTCCTAATTTTGGAACAACATAAGCTGGCATTATACCGTAGATCGTCCCAAAATAGTATTGTATTAAGGTAACTAGCATTTAACTATGCATTGCACCGCTTAATATTTAAATAATTTTATTGTTGATAGGACTTAAAAAAAAAAAATTAAGTGGATAAATCAAGCAATGCATGATTATTCAATGCGTAATGTTGAAATCTATAAAGAGGACCAAACTATGGTTGAAAAAATTGCTAGGGCGCTCGGAGGTGCCTAGACATGGATTAATTGGAGCCTAGGCCCGCGTATTTTTTATTTTTTAAAAATTTGTTTAAATTTTATAAAGACCTTCTGGTCTAGTGGCACCTGGTTACACCCCACATAGGAAGGGTGAACAATTTGGAGTTATTTTGCTCAAAACGTAAAATAACTCATTTAAAAAAGAATGGAACAATAGCTAATTGACCGAATAAGCGGTCGGCAGTCCGCCAGCCGCCTAGACCACCGATTATGGTGATACATTAGGCAGTTGGGGATTTTTGCAATACCTGTCAAAACACAACATGTATTATTTAGAGATTTCTAAAATACCTCATTGGAGACAAAACTTTAGGTGATGTTGGATAGAGTGAGAAAAATAGATTTATGAGAGAGAATAAAAGTTGAGAATAAGAAGTGAGGGTACATGTTGCATTTTTCATAATATTGGTGGAGTAAAAATATAGGATGATGGTGATTGAGGTTGAGTTGTTGCCTGTTGGTATAGAAGGACCCAAAGGTTTAAGGTTCAAAAGGATCAGAGGGGTTTGTCAACAAAACAAAAGGTTCATCGTTAATAATTCCTTATTATATATTAGATTCATCGTTAATAATTGGTTATTATATATATAGATGGGAGACCCACGCTAATCTAATCCACAAGTCAACAAAGATCCCAAGCAAAGCCGAAATTAAACATTATTACATTTTCCACCAAATCAATCTCTCTCTCACAGCAATGGCACTTGTTGAGAATGATGATGCATCATCGTTGATTGACCCCTCTGCTGAAAATTTGCCATCTTCGGGACTGGCGGAACAAGCTCAACCGCCACCATATGTTGTCTGTCCCCCCCCCCCCCCTAGGTGGTTGTTCAACCATGGCGGTCTCACCTGGAACCCTGTTACGGAGATGGGGACCGCCGAGAATGCTGCTGCTGCGGCGTTGACGGAGTCGGAAATGAGTGAAGAAGGTGAGACTAGTGTTGTTCATCATCTAGAAAGAGATTCTGATAATCACTCAGAGTGCGATTTGCTGTTGGATATGGCGGGAGGAATGATGATGAGCCTGAGCCCCCCAAGGCCAAGGATGAACTTTTCTGGTGAAGAAGCCGCGTTGTTCCTAAGCCCCAATTTCCACGCCCACATGGGGATGGGGGGAGGAATGATGATGAGCATGAGCCCCCCAAGGATGAACTACTTTTCCCTGCCGTCCGGTGATTCCATCGATCCATTTAGATTGTGGAATTTTGCAGATCATAGTGAGGTTCAAGAGTTAGAGAATATGAAGGGAATGATGATGCGGCCAACTTGGAAGCAGCAACAGCAGCAGCTCTGTGCCTTGGTACAGAATCAAAGCCTTGGCATTTGGGCAGCAGAAAACATGGGATTAGGAGGGACGGTGCAAACAAGTGATGGTGACTCTGTTAATAATGTAGATGAGTGGTCCCAATTGGCGGGAGGAATGAACTATTCATTGCCGTCTGATGATTCCCATTCCCTAGGAGGGAGTTTTGACCCATATAGATTGCGGGATGATGGAGAGTTTAGTGTGGTTCATGAGTTACATGATGTGAACCCAGTAGTGGAGCTGGCGCATTTGTATGTTGTAGTGGGTATTGAGCTTTTCTTCCCGGAGAAAGTTTCTCAGGATATGGCTATAAAGTTATTTGAGTGTCTTGAAATGGGAACAATATTGCCGGTGGAGTATATAAGTGTTGTTTCCTGGGAAAATAAATATATTGTGGTAGACCTTAAAGCAGAGAGCTGGGGAGGGATTATGGAACAAATCTCAGTTGATTATCCACAAATAAGTGATCAAATTGATGAGCAAGTCTACTATATACGGCAGTTGCCCCCCTTAATTATATGTTGTTTAGAAGAGGTTGAGTTTGAGGTTGAGGTTGAGGAGTTTAAGTGTAATTNCCCCCCCCCCCACTAGGTGGTTGTTCAACCATGGCGGTCTCACCTGGAACCCTGTTACGGAGATGGGGACCGCCGAGAATGCTGCTGCTGCGGCGTTGACGGAGTCGGAAATGAGTGAAGAAGGTGAGACTAGTGTTGTTCATCATCTAGAAAGAGATTCTGATAATCACTCAGAGTGCGATTTGCTGTTGGATATGGCGGGAGGAATGATGATGAGCCTGAGCCCCCCAAGGCCAAGGATGAACTTTTCTGGTGAAGAAGCCGCGTTGTTCCTAAGCCCCAATTTCCACGCCCACATGGGGATGGGGGGAGGAATGATGATGAGCATGAGCCCCCCAAGGATGAACTACTTTTCCCTGCCGTCCGGTGATTCCATCGATCCATTTAGATTGTGGAATTTTGCAGATCATAGTGAGGTTCAAGAGTTAGAGAATATGAAGGGAATGATGATGCGGCCAACTTGGAAGCAGCAACAGCAGCAGCTCTGTGCCTTGGTACAGAATCAAAGCCTTGGCATTTGGGCAGCAGAAAACATGGGATTAGGAGGGACGGTGCAAACAAGTGATGGTGACTCTGTTAATAATGTAGATGAGTGGTCCCAATTGGCGGGAGGAATGAACTATTCATTGCCGTCTGATGATTCCCATTCCCTAGGAGGGAGTTTTGACCCATATAGATTGCGGGATGATGGAGAGTTTAGTGTGGTTCATGAGTTACATGATGTGAACCCAGTAGTGGAGCTGGCGCATTTGTATGTTGTAGTGGGTATTGAGCTTTTCTTCCCGGAGAAAGTTTCTCAGGATATGGCTATAAAGTTATTTGAGTGTCTTGAAATGGGAACAATATTGCCGGTGGAGTATATAAGTGTTGTTTCCTGGGAAAATAAATATATTGTGGTAGACCTTAAAGCAGAGAGCTGGGGAGGGATTATGGAACAAATCTCAGTTGATTATCCACAAATAAGTGATCAAATTGATGAGCAAGTCTACTATATACGGCAGTTGCCCCCCTTAATTATATGTTGTTTAGAAGAGGTTGAGTTTGAGGTTGAGGTTGAGGAGTTTAAGTGTAATTTTTGCATTCCGCAAACACTTAGAAGCAACAGCAGTCTCGATAGTCTGATCTTGCTTGGTTCTTGTAAGCCAGACCTACCAGGTGTGACACCCTGTCTGCTCAGCTTGGAATGCCTGTGTCAGAATATGGTTATAGAGTTAGGGAATGGAGAACAAATAATAATAATGCGCCTAAATGTCAAGCAGGCAGCCGCATATTTAGAAGTTGATTTTTCCTCAGAAAAGAATTATGCTGTTTGCAGTTCGCAAGCACTTGAGCTTGAAAGCTGGGGAGGGATGATAATGGAACGGATCTCAGTTAGTCACCGATGGCAGTTTGCATTCTGCTCAAAAACGCATCGTTGGAATGTGGTTTTGGAGTTACTGGATGTGGTAGTAAGGCAGCTGTTGTATTTAGGGACAAACAATTATTCCTTTGGCATTTCGGTAAATGATGATCGCTCCTCCTCCTCCTCCGTTAATACGAAGATGCACTCGTTGCTCTACTTCGAAAGGACGTTCCTAGAAATGCAGCATCTGAATAGTTTGGAAAGGCAGTTTCTAGACCACTTTGAGAGGCTTGTTCAGACAGGGGTTTTAGAGTTACTGAGTGGGGAAGAAATCAAGCTGAGGTATTTACAAGAAGAAGAAGAAGAAGAAGTTGGTACTGCCTCCAAAAAGAATCATAGTGTTAGCATTTTGCCAGCACTACTTGAAGCAGAATGCAGGAGGGGAGGGAATGGGATAATGCAACTGGACTCACCATGTGAAGGCCATATTCCCAAATCCAGTGTAACGGATGAAGAAAGAAACGTTGTTGGGTTGAAAAGAATTGATGCCATAGGAAACATCTCAAAGAAAAAAGACATCATCTGGTGGCAGAAAGATCATGGAGTTACCCGCAAGGTTGTTGAACAACTGTTTGGTAAGAGTCTTCATGATGCTGCTAAAGCTCTTAAAGGTGAGCTATCAGTTTTATCATATATTTTATGGGGTAGTAGTATTCAGTAGTTTCTTAGTATACAGAGGTGGTTTTGTTTTTGCTTGCTTTAATAATTAGTTTCTCACAGACACCTTTGTTTATCTTGAATCTCCCTCCATTGTGCAGTTAGCCCATCTACATTCAAGCGAGCACGTCGAGACTTTGGCATCACTAGACGCTCTTTAGAAGAAGTTGGTACTGCCACGGAAGAGAATCATACTGCTGACATTTGGCCTGCACCTGTAGCACAATATAATGCTGCAGGGACAGGAGGGATGTTGCTGCAACATGAGGACTCATCTTCTGAACCCCACATTCCTGAATGCAGTGCAACAAATGAAGAAAGAAATCATGTTGTTGAGTTAAATAATAGCATTGATGCCAAAGGTGGAAGCAGTAGTTCAGACAAAACCGACACGATCAGCAGGTGGGAGAAAGATCATGGAATTACCCGCCAGGTTCTTGAACGACTGTTTGGTAATAGTCGCGATGATGCTGCTAAAACTCTTAAAGGTGAGCTAACACTACAGTTTTATCATATATTTGATGTGGTAGTATTCAATATTTTCTTAGTGTATAGATAGATAGGTGGTTATTGCTTGAATATATACTTTCTCATAGACACATTTTCTTTTCTTTAATCTCCCATTATATTATATTGCACAGTTAGCACATCTACACTCAAGCGAGCATGTCGGGACTTTGGCATCAATAGATGGCCAAATCACAAGGGAAAAAGGCCCAATTGCTCTCTCAACCAAAAACAAGATATACAAGCTGTTAAGAAACATAAAGGTATTCCACCATGTCCTGCTCTGCCTCCTCTAGAAGGCACAAATACTAGCCAATGTAACAACACAATGTCTGTGAAGGTAACCTATAAAAATGATACCATAAGGTTTCCGCTCTCCTCCTCCTCAACTATGAAATATTTGGAGGAGCAATTGGAAACAAAGTTGAAAATATCACTAGAAAATTTTTCTATCAAGTATCAAGATGAGGAAGACGAGTGGATTACCCTGACCTGTGATTCGGAATTGATGCACGGTATGGAAGTGTTGAGATCATGTGGCAAGACTGTAATCAGAATGATGGTCACCCCCAAATTTAACTGATCTGTGGATGCAGGACTTCATTTTGCTCCTTTCCTTCTCCCCTACCTACTTGTATGTCTTCCTTCTGGTGTTGAAACCATTCTAGGTTTGTTTAGTAACTGGTTTCATGTGTTTTCTTCCCTTTGTAATGTTTTATGTACAATATAACATACTCTTGTCCTGACTGGAAGTTTAGAGGTTTGTTCTTCTCTAATTTCATATTTTAGGCTGGTATTCTACCTTTGGCATCTGATGTTTCTGTGGAATAGAATTTATTTGCATTACACTTGGTCAATCCCCTTTATTGGAGTAATAATAATAATGCCAACTTACAGTACTCAATAATGGTTATTTCATATGTCCTTGTATATACATAGCTGTTTACTCCTTTCTTTCCTTGTATATGCATTGATGTTAATAATGGAGTATTACCAAATAATATTTTTCTAATTTCATATTTTAGGCTGGTTCTCTATTCCACAGTATGTTCTATTTTTGGCATCTGATATTTTTGTCAAATAGAACTTATTTGCATTATGCGTGCTCAATCCCCTTAGTTGGAGTAATAATCTTGCAAACTTTCAGTACTCCATGAGATGGGAAATACCATAAAAAAAATTTCATATGTCCTTTATAAACACATAGCTGTTTGCTTCTCTTTCATGGCCTTGTTAAAGGGTTAGGTTATCCTGCTGTGTTGATAGTTTGCTCATCTTATTATTTTTTATATTTGTAAAACACAATCCCCAATTCAGATTGTTGAACTGTGAGTTGCTTTGGAACTCATAAATGTTTTCTAATTCCTAGTTTGGGGTTCCTACCTTACAAGCTGAAGTAAAAAACTTCATATACTAATTCTAATACTTATATTCTTTACAGGATAGTTTCTTTGCTAGCTTTGCTCTTGGGTGGCTCATTACAAATGGTGCTGGCCTTGCTTCTTACCCAATTGATACAGTTCGTAGACGAATGATGATGACATCTGGTGAAGCTGTCAAGTATAAGAGCTCTCTAGATGCCTTTTCTCAGATCCTCAAGAATGAGGGTGCCAAATCCCTCTTCAAGGGTGCTGGTGCAAACATCCTCCGTGCTGTTGCCGGTGCTGGTGTGTTAGCAGGATACGATAAGCTTCAGGTGATAGTTTTCGGAAAGAAGTACGGTTCTGGTGGGGCATAAGTTCAAGTGTGGCATCTTGAGATGGTGATGAAAATATTGTTGGGAAAAATCCCACTGCCTGTGACAATTAAAAAACACAAGACCAACACGGTGCACAAATACGAGATAATACACAATAGCCCAAAAATAAATATGAACACAAGGAACACAAGATTTACGTGGAAACCCCAAAATGACGGGGAAAAACCACGGGCCACCAACAACAACAATTTCCACTATCACAAATCTCGGGTACAAAGTTTTAGGCTACCACGTGAGCCATACATCCACAAATCATCAAATACAACAACTCCTAGGCCAAAACATTCTTCAATATTCACAGGCTAAAAGGAATAATATCTCGTACTCAAAATATTCAATCTCCAAGACTAGGATAAAAATGAATACAAATATTACGAGATTATTCAAAAGATGCCTGGAATAAATACAAGCTGACCTCAAAATATTTGATGAAAAATAGTACCCAAGAGCTTCGGCAAATCCACGACAAAATAGCACGGCAAAACTGCACCAAAGATGAAGGAGAAAATGGTTTGTTCCTTCTGCTGATGAACCGCCGAACGCCAAAAGAAGAGAAAGAAGAAAAATAGTTTTCTTCACTCTGTCTGTTGCCGACACTCTCACTGCCTCTCTCTATGTTGCTGAAAAATGGAATGAATGGGAAATTAAACAATTCCCTTCCTTTTTGCTGCCCACTACTGTCGAAATGGAATGGAAATGGGATTGAAGTGGAATATTCCTCATTCACTAAGGACAAAATGGAACAAACAAAGTTGGGTGTGTTTGTCTGCCATCCACTTCCCTTTCTTCAAATGGAGGGACCCAACAAATATTTGAGTTACAGTTGACGAATTATTAAAGTTGAAATACTACCTACCCATTTTGAATAACTCGTTTTTTGAGGGGGCTTGAGCCCAAAATTTTTTCCAGCCTATTATTGAGGATACTTCATTTTTGCAGACTTAGTGCTGAGGAGATTACAAATTTTAGCAATTTATATTGGTCTTGCAGTGTAATCCTGCTTTATGTTACATTATAATCTTATATTTATGCATTTAGTTTTGGGTTTTTTTTTTCCTTTTCATTTTCCATTTACAAGTTTTTTTAAATTTTTGTTGGATTGTTGCTGTTGTTTATCTGTTTCTGATCATAGCTACTGCAATCCCTTCAAAGTATCTGCTATCCAATCTTTCAGTCTATTTTCAGCTTCTAGTTATTTGCTTATGTAGTTATGTTATTCCCAAGTTTAAAAAATTGAATCTGCTAGTTATTGATATGGAATGAGTCAAATTGTTGTTGAATTATTATACCATAATAACTTACATTTTTAATACATTGAATGTTGGCAAAAACTTGTGTGAGACCGTCTCACCGTGAGACGGGTTGGGTCAAGATGTAACTACAACACTTATACGCACAAATGTCATACTTATATGCTCAAATGTAATACTAATTAGGAATAAAAAAAATTGTTACTTATAAGGGTAAATGTAATACTTTTACGGGAAAATACAATACTTTTACATTTTTGATTTAAAAGTATTACATTTTTCCTCAAAAGTATTATATTTTCCCTTATAAATAAGGAAAACTTGTCAACATCACTTATTATAAAAATGTAATACTTTTTCTCTTATAAGTAACAAAAGTTGTATTCCTGATTAGTATTATATTTGAGCATATAAGTATGACATTTGCACATATAAGTGCGGCATTTGCATGATGCTTCGACCCGACCCAATCCGTCTCACAAATAAGGATCCGTGAGATGGTCTCACAAGTGTGACCCTTGAATGTTTACTTTTTGTAAGCATATTATTTGTGTAATGAGTATTTATTATTTATTGTATTATTAATAGTCTACGATACTCTTCAAAAAAAAAAAAATTAATAGTCTACGATATAATTTGTTGTCTCGAAAAAAAAAAGGGATAGAAAAAGGGTTAATTAAACTATTGCGTTAAATAAAAAAAAATGTAAATAGGTCATAAAATTTTTAAAAAGGTGTCATTTGCTAGTTTTTCGTAATTTTATATTAATTTTTAATTCGTATTTTCAATTCATACTATTATTTTCTACACTATATGATGTGGAATGCTTTGATTATATAATTTAATAGGGTCATGATGTTTATTCATTCATTTTTTCTTTTTCTAGTTAAATCTGAATACAAGTAGAAATAAAAGTTAGGAGTAGGTTTTTGAAGTCGATATAGTATTTTTCTAATTTAATAGTCTGGTTAACCAATAGCCATTGTCATCGTTGACAACCCTTGCTACCATTGCCATTGCCTGATGTTCAAGATGTTGCTTTAACTACCAATAGATTGTTACAAGAGGAATTATCATATGATCGTGAAGCTCTTATGGAAGAAAATAAGATTTTGGTTACTCAACTAACAGACGAGCAAAGGAGAATTTATGATGATGTCCTTGATGACGTTATAAATAAAGCAGGAGGATTGTATTTTGTATATGGATATGGTGGAACAGGAAAGACTTTCCTATGGAGAGCGTTGTCTTCTGCGTTAAGGTCAAAGGGGGATATTGTGTTAAATGTTGCCTCCAGTGGGATAGCATCTCTGCTTTTACCTGGTGGACAGACTGCGCTTTTTAGGTTTGCCATACCTATATCTATTAACGAAGATTCAACTTGCAACATTAATGTAGGAAGTTCATTGTCAGAATTGATTGTGCAAAGTCAGTTGATCATATGAGATGAAGCTCCGATGATGCATAAATTTTGCTTTGAAATTGTTGATAGGACAATGAGGGATTTGATGCATGCGAAAAATCCAAACAGTTATATGACATTTGGCGGTAAAACTGTGGTTTTTGGAGGGGATTTTAGGCAAATTTTGCCTGTCATTCCTAAGGGCACAAGGCAAGATATAGTAGGTGCAAGTATAAATTCTTCGTATCTTTGGAGAAGTTGTAAAGTCTATAGGTTAACCAAGAATTTACGACTAAGGTGTTTAGAATCTAACACTCAAGTACATGAGATTGAAGAATTTGCAAAGTGGATTGCTAATATAGGGGATGGAGAAATTGGAAATTCAACAGAAGGTTATTCTGACCTTAATATTCCAGATCACTTATTACTGAGATTTAATGATGATCCTATTGGTATTATCGTTGATAGCACATTTCCTGGTTTTCTTAATGGCAACCATGAGCTAAGCTGTCTAAAGAATATTGCTATTTTAGCGCCCACTTTGGATGTTGTTGATCAAGTTAATGAATATATGAATTAGCAAAGTCGTGCCGAAGGTAGGACATATTTGAGTTGTGATTCTGTATGTAAGTCAAATTTAAATGCAGATATGCTCTCAGACTTGCACACTCCTGAGTTTTTAAATGGGTTGTGATGTTCAGGTGTACCTAATCATGCATTTGCTTTAAAAGTGGGTTCACCTGTGATGCTTTTGAGAAATATTGATCACTCATTAGGACTATGCAATGGGATAAGGCTTATTCTTACAAGGTTGGTTGATCATGTTTTGGAAGCTAAAATTTTGTGCGGCACACATGCTGGAACAAAGGTATTAATACCAAGAATGTCCTTAACACCTTCAGATCCAAGATTGCCATTCAAGTTCCAAAGAAAACAATTCCCATTAATTTTATCATATGCCATGACAATTAATAAAAGTCGAGGTCAAACACTAACAAACGTCGGTTTGTTTTTGAAAAGACCGATTTTTAATCATGAACAATTGTATGTAGCAGTCTCAAGAGTCAGTAATCCGTTAGGCTTAAAAGTTTTAATTTGTAACGAAAATGAACAATGTGCAAAAACAATTCAAAATATCGTATACAAAGAAGTTTTCAATAATTTGTAAAAACCGTACAACTTTATCATTAGCAATTTATTTTTTGTTTTCATTATTTCTTATTTTGTATATTACAGTATATTTCCTTTTACATTAATTTGCCCGTGCATCGCACGGGTGCAACTACTAATTTGAATACAAGTATAAATAAAAGTTAGGAGTAGGTTTTTGAAGTCTATATAGTATTTTTCTAATTTAATAATCTGGTTAACCAATAGTCATTGTCATCGTTGACAACCCTTGCTACCATTGTCATTAGTTAAAAAAAAAACGCTTATTATTGCCATCAAACAATCCCAAATTCGAAACAAAGATAGAAGAAGACGAAAAAGCTATGAAATGATAACATTTTTTTTTTCTTTTATTGAATTTTCATTTGATTTTTTTGATAATTTGTGAAAGAAGCAATGAAATTGTTGACCTAGAGATCGATCTTGTTTACAAGGAAGAAATAAGTTTTGACATGTATATTGAATTTGTTTTAAAATTCTTTCTTTAAAAATTTGACATATATTGTAATTTTTTTTTTTTTTTAAATTCAAATAGCATAATCGTGTGTTTGTGTATAATATATGGTGGGTGGGAGGTGTAGAAACTTTGAAATGATTGTCCTAATTTAAAACAACATAGAAATAATGTTATATTAAGGTAACTTGCATTTAATTATGCAATGCATTGTCATAATATTTAAATAATTTTATTGTTGATATGACTTCAAAAAATAGGTTAAAATGATAAAATTAAGTAATTAACCATGAAATTTACTGCGTAATGCCAAAATCTATAAAGTAGTAAAAACACAATGGAATTACATGCATTATTTAGGGTGTGTTTGGTTCGCACATAGAAATCAGAATGTGTATAAAATACTTGGTTAGAGTAATGAGTTTTGGTGAAAGTATTTTTGCATGGTAGTAGGATGGAATGAGAATGATTATTAATAATTGGGAAAGAAAGGAAAGGGGGAATGAAACCCTTATTTAATAAGGGTATAAGTTTTTTTAATTAATGACATATTCCAAACCCTTTAAAAACCTGTTAACTAAACAATAACAATCACTTTGATACTTATACCTTATGCCAAAACCCCTAAACTAAATACACCCTTGGAGATTTCTGAAATAGCTCATTCGGGACAGAACTTTGGCCTTTGGGTGGTGTCGGAAAGAGTGGAAAAACAAAGTTAATATTATGGAGTAGTATAGGGCCTTGTTGGTAATTGAGGTTGAGTTAATGCCTCGTTGGTATAGAAGGACCCAAAGGTTCAAAAGGTTCGAAGGGGCAGCCGGCATTCTGGCAATGGGGCATTCCTTTATAAATATAGATGGGCGACCGAAGCTAGTAAGCAAAGCAGAAATTAAACATTTTCCACCAAATTACTCTCTCGCAGCACCCACACCAATGACGCTTTTTGAGAATGTTTTATTTTTTGGTGGGGCGTTTTTTGAGAATGATGATGCATCGTCATCCTTTGACCTCTTTGCTGAAAGTTTGGCATCTCCGGGACTGGCGCCACCATATGCTGCCTCTCCCTCTCCCACGAGGTCGTTGTTCACCAGCAACCCTGTTACGGAGACGGGGACCGCCGAGAATGCTGCAGCGGCGACGACTAGTGTTGTCCATCATCTACAAAGAGATTCTGATGGTACAGAGTGCGATTCGCTGTTGGATATGACGGGAGGCATGGCGATCAGCCCTCAATTTGCGGGCTTTTCTGGTGATCAACCCTTGTTCCTTACGCCCGACATGGTGATGAACTACTTTCCCCCGCCGTCCGGTGATTCCATCGGAAATTCCGATCCATTTAGATTGCGCAATTTTGCAGATGATAGTGAGGTTCAAGAGTTACATGATGTGAAACGAGTAGTGAAGGTGACGCTTTCATGGAATGATTCTCAACTTTTCTCCCACAACGACTCTTGGTTCGTGTCTTGGTTGAATATTGCTGTACAGGCAATGAAAAAAGGATTGCCGGTGGCGCATACAGATGTTAATCTTTACTGGAAATGTAAGTATACTGCCTTCAATTTAATAATAGAATTTGAAGTAGGGGCCAGGAAAGCGTGGATGGAACTTAAATCAGTTACTCGTCCACCAAGTGGCCAGGAAAGCGTGGTTGAATGTTTGGAAAAGGATTTTGTGGAACCAATTATAGAACACATCCAATCGGCGTTCATAAGAAATGTTGAGAGGGCTACTACAGAGTTGGATGTGATTGCTACTGCAAAGTTAGAAATAAGTGACCACTGTTGTGTTGCTGCAGAGAGGGATGCTGAACCTTTCCTAGTGATTACCTATTTTGTTTATCTTCCTGAAGAGTTAACAAAGAGTCGTACTGTTGGCATTTTGCCAGAACCACATGAAGCAGAATGCGGGATGGACTCACCATGTGAACCCCATATGCCCAAATCCAGTGCAACAAATAATAGCATTGATGGAAACACCCACACTATCAGCAGGTGGGAGAAAGATCATGGAATTACCCGCCAGCTTCTTCAACAACTGTTTGGTAAGAGTCGCGATGTGGCTGCTAAAACTCTTAAAGGTACCATTTTATCATATATTTGAAGTGGTAGTATTCAATAGATAGGTGGTTATTGCTTCAATACTTTCTCCTACACATATTTGCTTTTCTTTAATCTCCCATTATATTATATTATATTATATTATATTATATTATAATTATAATTATAATGTGCAGTTAGCACACCTACATTCAAGCGAGCATGTCGCTACTTTGGCATCAATAGATGGCCAAATCACAAGGGAAAAAGGCCCAATAATTGCTCTCTCAACCAAAAACAACCCTGTCCTGCTCTGCCTCTTCTAGAAGGCACAAATACAATCCAATGTAACAGCACAATAATGTCTGTCAAGGTAAACTATAACAATGATACCATAAGGTTTCCACTCACATCCTCCTCAACTATCAAATATTTGGAGGATCAATTGGAAACAAAGTTCAAAATATCACTAGAAAATATGTCTATCAAGTATCAAGATGAGGAAGATGAGTGGATTACCCTAACGTGTGATTCGGAATTGCTGCACGGTTTCGATGTGTTGAGATCATGTGGCGAGACCGTAATCAGAATGATGATCACCCCCAAATTTAACTGATCTGTGGATGCAGGCCGGACTTCATTTTGCTCCTTTCCTTCTCCCCTACCTACTTGTATTTCTTCCTTCTGGTGTTGGAACCATTCTAGGCTTGTTTAGTAACTGGTTTCACGTGTTTTCTTCCCTTTGTAATGTTTTATGTACAATATAGCATACTCTTGTCCTAATTGGAAGTTTAGAGGTTTGTTCTTCTCTAATTTCATATTTTAGGCTGGTACTGGTTCCTTCTCTTTTCCAACTAATGTTCTACTTTAATTTTGGCATCTGATGTTTCTGTGGAATAGAATTTATTTGCATTACACTTGGTCAATCCCCTTTATTGGAGTAATAATAATAATAATAATGCCAACTTACAGTACTGAAGAATGGTTATTTCATATGTCCTACTTGTATATACATGGCTGTTTACTTCTTTCTAATCAGTATAATCAGAACTATGGCTCAGAACGAATTTCTTGGGTTAAGGCTATCCTGCTGTTTTCATATGTTTGCTCATCAATTATCATTAAAGTTAATTGAAATACTACCTACCCAATTTGAAGAAGAGAGAATTAAAATCGATCATTTGTGCCAAATTAAAAATGACTTTAGAACACCAATTGAGCTCCCATCCAAAACATATGCAATTCGATCTTTCTTGCTTGAATAAGAAAAATTGTCCCTCACTAAACAAATAGAGCATATGAAGATCCTTTTAAACATAATATCTACATTTAAAGTACATAATTCGAAATAGAAGAGGACGAAGAAGCTATGAAATGATAACATTTTTTTGTTTTATTAAATTTTCATTTGTATTTTTTTTTGGGGGTAATTTGTAAAAGAATGCAAGAAAATTGTTGACCTCGCTAGACATCAATCTTGTTTACAAGGAAGAAATAAGTTTTGACATGGATATTTAATTTGTTTTTAAAAAAATGAAAATAAAAAAAATTACTACATAGATTATATTGTACTTTTTTTTAAACTTATTTAACTTTAAAATAAAAAAAATATGAAGGCTAACTTTGAAATGATTGTTCTAACTTTGGAACAGCATAAGTTGGCATTATACCGTGGACCGTCCCAAAATAGTATTGTACTTTGTATTAGGGTAACTAGCTTTTAACTATGCATTTCCTCACAAAATATTTACATAATTTTATTGTCGATAGGACTTCAAAAAAAAATTAAAATAAAAATTTTGGGTGATGGTGATTGAGGTTGAATTGTTGTCTTCTTGAGTTGTTGGTATAGAAGGACCGAAAGGTTTAAGGTTCAAAAGGTTAGAGGGGTTTGTCAAAAAAACAAAAGGTTCATCGTTAATAATTCCTTATTATATATACATGGCCGACCCTAAGCTAATCTAATCCACAAGTCAACAAAGATCCCAAGCAAAGCCAAAATTAAACATTATTACATTTTCCACCAAATCAATCTCCCTCTCACAGCAATGAGACTTATTGATGCATCATCGTTCATTGACCCCTCTGCTGAAAATTTGCCATCTCCGGGACTGGCGGAACAAGCTCAACTGCCACCATATGCTGCTTCTCCCTCTCCCTCTCCCACGAGGAATAAAATACATAAAGAAATCAAGAACTACATGCACTTATTACAATATTCATCTAGCTAGTTCATGAAACAATAACTTTAAATAAATGAACAAACAAACAAAATAAAAATTCAAGTTTACTGTACTGTTGTTGGATGTTTTGGGATTGGGATTATAGTGAATGAGATTTTCTTCTATCAAACAATTTTTTTAAAATCATATTTGCTAACATAGTTAACTTATCAGTCAATTTTAGTTTATTTAATCACACTATTAGTTGTTTGATTTAGTTAAACATTCAATATAAGTGTTTGATTAATTGATATTTTGTAACAGCTTATTGATCCAAAATGTTAAAATTCAAAAAGCAGTTAAATACAACTTTTTCGATCAGCTTTTTAAAAAAGTCATTTTGCATGTAATCAACTATCAATTAACAACTAATTTACCATGCAAATATTTTTTTTTACAATCAACTAAACGACTAGCCAAATTCACTAACCCAATCAAGCTAATTTACCAAACATCTTTTACAATCAACTAATGCTATCAACTAGTCAACCCTATTTAACCCAATCACCTAACAATTATTCACCAAACACCACCTAAATCTGTTTTTGCTACCAAACATTCTTAGATCCCAAGTAAATGTGAGGCAGTATCAGTTGAGATAAACTCTAGTTTAATTTACGTAGCTCCGTTAAGTTGTGATGACAGTCGTTTCTTTACTTAAAGAAAACGATGCCATTTTTTTGACCATGGTCCACGATATAACTAACTACTGAGTAAATATAGGGTGATGGTAATTGAGGTTGAGGTTGAGTGGTTGCCCAAAAATTATCTTATGGACTTGGGTTCTTGTTCACAATTTTAGAACTCTATATTCACAATATTAGAACTCTATATTCATAATTTTAGATCTCAATATATAAAATTACATTACTTAATATTCATAATTTTGTTATATAGATTCAAAAGTTGTGTTATACAGTTGAATATAGTTATGAAATTGTGAATATTAAGTTTTATAATTGTGAATATAGAGTTTTGAAATTATAACAGAATTCTAAAATTGTGAACATAAATTTTTTTTTTGAATACTACTAACTCTATTACAATGCAGTATCTGTTCATAACTACTTTTCTCAACCTATTGAAGCACAAGAGTCAGTATTGCCTCCACTGAGGCTCGAACCCACCAACTCCCGTTGATGGCGTAAATGTAAACGGGGGTACGGATTTACACCACGTGTGTTGTTTGATTGTGTATGATGTAGTGTATGAAATGTGTATGCTTGGGGAGGAAAGCTATGGTTTCCTCCCGAGAAGATGAGCCAAGAACAAGAGAGAGAGAGAGTGAGAGTTGAGTGATGAATGGAATCAGGATCCCGAGAGGCAAGGGATGAGAGGGTCTGCCATTACAGTGGAGGGTCAGGTCCTTTATATAGAAATAGAACCTGACCCTTCAGGAATATAATATTCCCCAAAGGTCACTTGCCCTTTAACAATTTCTAAGGGACACCCGACCTTTTAAGGGTACAACAATATACGGACTATACATTATATTTCTACAGTAGTCCCTGGGGGTATTTACCCATCACAAGTCCCCCACTTCTTGAATCTGCGAGAGTCGTCAGGTTCGAGAAGTAAAAAGTGCTCCGGGCGGCCAACTTGTTACAAGCAAAGTCTCCCCGGTCTGAATGCCTTAATAGTCTGTGATGAAGCCCTCAAGTCTGAGTTGAGCATGAGGGGCGTGATTTACGCTGGTTGCCTCGTTAAAAACCTTAGACTAAGAAAAACCCTATGGGAAAAAACCTAGCTAAAGGAAAAAGAGTACAACCAAGAAAGCGTAATCATTTAAGACTATTAAGGGTTTGTCTTGGTTGTTTATGCAGCTTTGATCAGCTTTTCTCGGTTGAATCTTGAGTGATTCTTCATGTCCCGAGAGCTTTTCAGAAATTCATCATCCTGCAAAAAATAAGATAAAAATATGCATGTAATGCATGTCTATCCTGATATGCAAATCCTAAGTTAGTTCCTAACTCCACTTCTATAACTAAAAATGAACCCTCACTCCGAGGGATACCTAACGACTTAATGCACAACTTTGGGGCTGTGCGGGCACCCAAAGCCATTGTACTGCGCGCGATTTTTCGTGCCAAAGGCATCTTTTTTACCAGGCTGGTACGTTGACGACCACAGGGGTCTCATCGCTGAGAAGCGGGATTTAATCATCG
>NC_044919.1:35732809-35734335 GCF_003576645.1 Ipomoea triloba | reverse complement strand
GATCAAACCCCAAACGGAAGAGCCGGAGATTTTTCCAAGTGCCATGACGAGGCATGGGCACACTCAACCGAACAAATCCGTGCAGGTTGGCCAAACCCCAAACGGAAAAGCCGGAGATTTTTCCAAGTGCCATGACGAGGCATGGGCACACTCAACCGAACAAATCCGTGCAGGTTGGCCAAACCCCAAACGGAAGGGTCGGAGAGTTTTTTTTTTTTTTTTCAGGTGCCATGACGAAGCATAGGCATACATCATACTCAACCGGACAAATCCGTGCAGGTCGGTCAAACCCCAAGCGGAAGAGTCGGAGAGTTTTACAAGAGTCTCCTTACAAAGAAATTAGGATACAAAAATCTATCATTTCTAATAAGAGACTACAATCTTCATCTTGGAGTCTTGATCTTTGTTGAAGTCTTCATCTTCAATAATCTCCACCTTCATTGGAGTCTTCTCTTCAATTATTTTCGTAAGAGCTGGTGGTAAAAATATGTTGGGGAAATATCACAGTATACAATGCCATAGTGTGGACTATAATAAGCCAGCTCACCATGGTGGCAGTGGAGTGTTGCTAGGAGGGACCGAAAATCTTCTTCATTGACTAGTACTCCATCTTTCCCATAATTCTTTTTACTGCTTTTCCTTAATTCATTCTCTTTTTTGTCTTTTTCTTCCACCATCTTTTAATTTTTCTTTGTTTTACTTTCTTTCATGCACAGCCACCAACTTTTTTTTTTTTGTTTTCTTTTTAGGATCAGCCGAAAGTGGTTGTCCCATTTTTTTTTCCTTTTGTCTTATTATTCCACATTTTCTTGTCTTTGTCCCGGCCATCATACATGATAATAATAAAAAAATAAATATGAAAAAAGATGGCTTGAGTCTATGCGGACACCACTCCCCTTTTCCCGGAGTTGTTGCAGGTCGACGAAGGCGGATGCTGCGGTGGTGTGCGATGTCATTGAGGTGGCAATGGTAGTCGCTTTTTCCTCTTCCGGCCGGTGGCGAGGGAGCAAGCCGCGGTGTCTGGCGGTGTTTCTTGATCTCGGCCGAGGATTGATGCCGGTTACGATGGACTGCGGCGACTAGCGGGAAGAAAGTGAACACGAGGCTGGGGAGTTGAGTTGTTTTGTAGCGACGATTTGCGGTGATTGGTGACAGCATGATTAGCAATGGTGGCAGTGTCAGCACTGCTGTTATGAAAGTGAGCTGCCCACTTCTTTTCTTCCGTTTTGCTTCAGCCGACAACCCCCTTCCACTTTCTTTTTATTTTACTCCTTTTTCCCTTACTTTCGCCACTTTTTCTTCCATCTTTTGTCCTGTTGCTTTGTCTCTCTCTTTCCCATGAAACACACTCAAATAACCCAATTTCTTTTCCACCCCTTTTTTATTTTTTATTTCCTTGCCATCTTTTACACGGGAACATAGCAGTAGGAGTATATGGAGAAAATATCCCTATATATAATATATAAACCATTATATATTATATAAATATAAATGTTATGGGTAGTTGGGTAATGTGGAGTATAATA
>NC_044919.1:35677610-35731196 GCF_003576645.1 Ipomoea triloba | reverse complement strand
CTTCAGGAATATAATATTCCCCAAAGGTCACTTGCCCTTTAACAATTTCTAAGGGACACCCGACCTTTTAAGGGTACAACAATATACGGACTATACAATATATTTCTACAGTAGTCCATGGGGGTATTTACCCATCACCCGTATAAATTTTTAAATTTGTAAACAGATTCGGGTCGATGATGTTGTCGTGCTGTGACTCGGAGAGATGTAATACTCCGTAATGTTTTATGTTCAATTTCGGCTTTGCTTGGAATCTTTATCGGGTCGACCATCTATATAATGAATTAGAGTTGATTACATTTTTGGTCCTATAACTATTGGGGTCCTGTTAATTTCAATACACGACTTTCAAAATTAACAATTTAGTACCTTAACTATTCAATTTTTCTCAATTTCAGTCCTTCCGGTCAAATTACCGGTGAAAAGCAGCCGGAAATATTTTAAAGGCTAAACTGATGAGGGCAAATTTGTCCTTTTACATCTATTTTTATTTTCCTTCCCTTTCATCTTCCGTGACCTCTTGCCGGTGCTTTCTCCTCCATTACCGCCAAGCACGCACTTTCCGTCCATGGCAATCAGGCTTCAAGAACACCAACTTCTCATCTATGGCAATCCTACAACTCTCATTAAATATGTGCAAATAAGTAATTAAGGTACCCGTTTTTCTACTGATATATCAACAAGGGCATTCCCCCATAGACTATATTGCACGAAAATTTAATTGATTCATTAACATACACTTAACCAATGCAAACGCAGGGGCAGTAGTGTTGGCATTCCCCATTGAATCCAACAAAATTTCAACAGTTTTAGGGAAGAGCAATTCTGGGTTCTTCTCAATCAAAAACACCACAGACGCAAATGCCCTCTTGAGAGGGAAGGGTGACGGAGAAGGAAGATAGGTGGGCGATGAAAGAGTTATCTACGGAATTAAGATGGGATTTTTGGGTGGCGTCGTTGGGTTTTGGGACGGCGGCGGACGATGGGTCGGCACTTCCAAGAGAGAAGATACGGTGGGTCGGATGTTTGATTTTCTTGCCTTTAACGTGCGATTTCTTCTAGTTTGAAAAGGCTCATCGACTCCATGGAAAAGGCTCCTGGACAGTGGGTCGATCGTTGGGTTTTGGGGCAGTGGCGAACGGTGGGTCGGATGTTCAGAAGGCCGGCGGTGCCAACGTAGCATATCCATTGTTCTGTCGGAGAAGGAAGAGAATAATAAATGTAAAAAGAATCTTCAAAAAGACAAATTTGCCCTCATCAGCTTAGCCTTTAAATATTTCCGGCTACTTTTCACCCGTAATTTGATTGGAAGGACTGAAATTGAAAAAAATTGAATAGTTATGGTATAAAATTGTTAATTTTGAAAGTTGTGGGTTGAAATTAACAGGACCCCAATAATTATAGGACTAAAAGTGTAATTAACTCTAATGAATTATTAAGGATGGCGCCATTGCTGCCAACTGCCCCTTTGAAAGGTTTAAGGTTGAAAAGGTTTAAAAGGTACAAATGGGTTTGTCAAAAGAAGAAGAAGAAGAAGAAGAAGTTTCAAAAGGGGCAGCTGGCAGCAATGGCGCCATTGTTAATAATTCATTATATATAGATGGGTGACCCGACAAAGACTCCAAGCAAAATAAAGCCGAAATTAAACATAAAACATTAACAGAGTCACAGCACGGCCACACCTACCTACTAAATGACGCGTTTTGAGAATGATGATGATGATATATCGGCATTCTTTGCCCCCTTCGCAGAAAATTTGCCATCTCCGGGACTGGCGCCATCATATGCTGCCTCTCCCTCTCCTACGAGCTCGTTGTAGGTAGGTCAAAGCAGTGGTCGTGGTAGATCAAAATCAAGTAAGAAGAATTTAAAGTGTTACAACTGTGGAAAGAAGGGTCACTTGAAGAAAGATTGTTGGAATTTACCTCAGAATTCCAATCCTCAAGGAAATGTTGCAAGTACCTCGGATGATGGAAGTGCTCTCTGTTGCGAAGCATCAATAGCCAGGGAAGGCAGAAAAAGGTTCGCGGATATATGGCTTATAGACTCGGGAGCCACATATCACATGACCTCAAGGAGAGAATGGTTCCATCATTACGAACCAATCTCAGGAGGATCTGTGTACAGCTGCGACGATCATGCCTTGGAGATTATCGGCATTGGAACCATCAAGCTGAAGATGTACGATGGAACAGTCCAAACTGTTCAGGATGTGCGGCACGTGAAGGGCCTGAAGAAAAATCTATTATCCTATGGAATATTGGATAATAGTGCAACCAAGATTGAAACACAGAAAGGAGTCATGAAGATTTTCCAAGGAGCGCTTGTGGTGATGAAAGGGGAGAAGATAGCTGCAAATCTATACATGCTGAAGGGAGAGACTTTGCAAGAAGCAGAGGCATCAGTTGCCGCATGTAGTCCAGACTCTACGCTGCTATGGCATCAGAAACTTGGGCACATGTCAGAACAAGGAATGAAGATTCTTGTGGAGCAAAAGCTACTTCCGGGGTTAACAAAGGTATCACTTCCTTTGTGTGAGCATTGTATAACAAGTAAGCAGCACCGTCTTAAATTCAGCACATCAAATTCTAGAGGCAAGGTTGTTCTAGAATTGGTTCACTCTGATGTGTGGCAAGCACCGGTTCCATCCCTAGGAGGGGCAAAGTATTTTGTCTCATTCATCGACGATTACTCTAGGAGATGCTGGGTGTACCCTATCAAGAGAAAGTCAGATGTGTTTGCGACTTTCAAAGCCTTCAAAGCACGGGTGGAACTTGATTCCGGGAAGAAGATCAAGTGTTTCAGGACAGATAATGGAGGGGAATATACAAGTGAGGAATTTGATGACTTCTGCAAGAAGGAAGGCATCAAAAGGCAGTTCACGGTGGCATACACTCCTCAACAAAATGGAGTGGCAGAGCGGATGAACAGAACCTTGCTGGAAAGGACAAGAGCAATGTTGAGGGCTGCGGGCTTAGAAAAATCATTCTGGGCAGAAGCAGTCAATACCGCCTGTTATTTGGTGAATCGAGCTCCATCAACTGCAATCGAGCTGAAGACACCAATGGAGATGTGGACTGGTAAGCCTGTTGATTATTCAAACCTCCATATATTTGGAAGCATTGTGTATGCAATGTACAATGCCCAGGAAATTACAAAGTTGGATCCGAAGTCCAGGAAATGTAGATTCTTGGGGTATGCTGATGGAGTAAAGGGGTATCGCTTGTGGGATCCCACTGCCCACAAAGTTGTCATCAGCAGGGATGTTATCTTTGTAGAGGACAGGCTACAAAGAGGAGAAGTTGATGATAGCACGGAAAAAGAAAAGCCAGAAACTACTCAGATACATGTAGAGGAGGAATTTGAACAAGATTCTTCTGAAGCAGAACCGGCGCACGAGGAACCAGAACCAGAACGCTCCAGAGCTCCAACAACTCGTCAATCAGACCGTGAAAGAAGACGTCCCACTTGGCACTCAGATTATGTTATGGAAGGGAATGTTGCATATTGCCTTCTAACAGAGGATGGTGAGCCATCAACCTTTCAGGAGGCGATAAACAGCTCAGATGTTTCTCAATGGACGGCAGCAATGCAGGAAGAAATAGAAGCTCTCCATAAAAATAATACATGGGAACTTGTGCCACTACCACAAGGAAGGAAGCCAATTGGTAACAAATGGGTCTTCAAAATCAAAAGGAATGGTGACGATCAAGTGGAGCGGTATCGTGCAAGACTGGTGGTGAAGGGATATGCTCAGAAAGAAGGTATTGATTTCAATGAAATATTTTCACCTGTGGTTCGACTAACAACAGTTCGTGTAGTTTTGGCGATGTGTGCTACATTCAACTTACATCTAGAGCAGCTAGATGTGAAAACGGCTTTTCTTCATGGAGATCTTGAAGAAGAGATATATATGCTCCAGCCTGAAGGATTTGAAGACAAAGAGAATCAGAACTTGGTTTGCAGGTTGAACAAATCTCTGTACGGTTTAAAGCAGGCGCCAAGGTGTTGGTATAAGAGATTTGATTCCTTCATCATGTGCCTTGGATACAACAGACTGAATGCAGACCCTTGTGCATATTTCAAGAGGTTTGGAAAAGATAACTTTGTTATATTACTGTTGTATGTAGATGACATGTTGGTCGCAGGCCCCAACAAAGATCACATTGATGAATTGAAGGCACAACTGGCTAGGGAATTCGAAATGAAGGACTTGGGACCAGCAAACAAGATTCTAGGGATGCAAATTCACCGAGACAGAGGTAATAGGAAGATTTGGCTTTCTCAAAAGAATTATTTAAAGAAAATCTTGTCACGTTTCAGCATGCAAGATTGTAAGCCAATTTCTACCCCTCTTCCTATTAATCTCAAAGTATCCTCAAGTATGAGTCCTAGCAATGAAGAAGGGAGGATGGAGATGTCTCGAGTACCGTATGCATCAGCGGTGGGGAGTCTAATGTTCGCTATGATATGTACAAGACCAGACATTGCGCAAGCAGTGGGAGTAGTTAGTCGGTACATGGCGAATCCAGGCAGAGAGCATTGGAACTGTGTGAAGAGGATCCTAAGATACATCAAGGGGACCTCAGATGTTGCATTATGTTATGGAGGATCAGACTTTATTATCAACGGGTATGTGGATTCTGACTATGCAGGGGATTTGGATAAAAGTAAATCTACGACAGGATATGTGTTCAAAGTTGCTGGTGGAGCTGTAAGCTGGGTTTCAAAACTGCAAGCAGTTGTGGCTACGTCAACAACAGAAGCAGAATACGTAGCAGCTACACAAGCCAGTAAAGAAGCAATTTGGTTGAAAATGCTATTGGAGGAGCTCGGGCACAAACAAGAGTTTGTCTCTTTGTTTTGTGACAGTCAGAGTGCCTTGCATCTAGCAAGGAATCCTGCATTTCATTCAAGGACGAAACACATACGAGTGCAGTACCATTTCATCCGAGAGAAGGTGGAAGAAGGGACAGTAGATTTGCAGAAAATCCATACCACGGACAACGTAGCAGATTTCCTAACAAAGGTAATCAATGTTGATAAGTTTACTTGGTGTCGATCTTCCTGTGGCCAGATAGAGACGTAAGCGACATGGAAAGTGCAAGGTAGAAAGAATGGTGTGAAGATATGATTGTTACAATATAATCTTCAAGTGGGAGATTGTCAGCAAATGGAATTGGCAGCAGCCACAAATTAGGCAACCATGCAACAATTGACAAAGATTAGGCAAGTCAAAATGAGTTAGGCATGAAGTTAGGCACCTACCAAAATATTTATTATTTGGTCCCTAAACTTTGGACTAACTACAAAATGACCCATATTCCTCAACTATAAATAGGGAGGTCATTTGTCATTCTTGTCATCCCAAATCATTCTATTCTTCCCTCATATACTAGAGATATTAGAGAGTTTGTTGAGTGTATTTCTCCTTCCTAGCAAGAGAGAATTATCCTTGTTTTCTCCTTGTTAGTTAGAGAGTGGTTGTAACTCCTATTTTCTCATAGTGAAATTCTTCTACCCTTGCCCGTGGTTTTTACCCTAATTTGTTTAGGGGTTTTCCACGTAAAATCTGTCATAGTGAAATTCTTCTACCCTTGCCCGTGGTTTTTACCCTAATTTGTTTAGGGGTTTTCCACGTAAAATCTGTGCCTCATTTATTTTTCTTTCTCAAATTATTGTTGCAATCTGATCTATCCCACTTCCGCGGGCGCAACAATATCGGCATTCTTTGCCCCCTTCGCAGAAAATTTGCCATCTCCGGGACTGGCGCCATCATATGCTGCCTCTCCCTCTCCTACGAGCTCGTTGTTCAACCCTGTTACGGCGATGAGGACCGCCGAGAATGCTGCGGCTGCGGCGGCGTTGACGGAGTCGGAAATGAGTGAAAAAGCTGAGACGACGACGACTATTGTTGTCCATCATCTACTACAAAGAGATTCTGATAATACAGAGTGCGATTCGCGGTTCGATATGACAAGAGGAATGGCGATCAGCCCCCAATTTGCGGGCTTTTCTGGTGATCAACCGTTGTTCCTTACGCCCGACATGGTGATGAGCACGAGTCCCACAACAGGAGGGAGTTTTGACCTACATAGATTGCGGGAAGCTGGAGAGTATAGTGAAATTCATGAGTTACAGGATGTGAAACGAGTAGTGCAGGTGACAGTTACATGGAATGATTCTGAATTTTCCTCCCACAACGAGTCTTGGTTGAATATTGTTGTACAGGAAATGGAAAAAGGATTGCCTGTGGTGGCGCATACAGATGATGTTCATCTTTTCTGGAAATGTAAGTATAATTCCTTCAAATTAATAGAATTTGAAGTAGGGAGCAGGAAAGCCTGGACGGAACTTAAATTAGTTACTCGTCCACCAAGTAGTCAACGTGGTGGTGTGTTCAATGCCAACCCCGTGGTTGAATTTTTGGAAAAGGATTTTGTGGAACCAATTATAGAACACGTCCTATTGGCGTTCATAAGAAATTTTGAGAGGGCTAAAACAGAGTTGGATAAGATGACCGACATGGTGATTGCTGGTGCAAAGTTAGGAATAAGTGGCCTATTTAAGAGCCTTTCCTACACAATGAGCTTGAGAGGGTTAGTGCAGATTGCCAAATGCTTGCCAACCTTGTCATGCTTACTAAAGAGTTACTAATGAGTCATAGTTCACACAAAACCAAGGCTATTCGCAGGTGGGAGAAAGATCATGGAATTACCGGCCAGGTTCTTCAACAACTGTCTGGCAAGAGTCGCGATGATGCTACTGCTGAAACTCTTAAAGGTGAGCTAAGAGTACAGTTTTATCAGATATTTGATGGTTGTTATTGCTTGAATACTTTATCATAGACACGTTTGCTTTTCTTTAATCTCGCCTTATACTATATTGTGCAGTTATCACTAGATGCTCTTTAGAAGAAGTTGTAACTGCCTCGGAAGAGAATCATACTGCAGGGAGGGGAGGGATGCTGCTGCAAAAGGAGGACTCATCTTCTGAACCCCACATTCCCAAATCCAGTGCAACAAATGAAGAAAGAAATAATAGCATTGATGATGCCAAAGGTGGAAACAGTAGTTCAGACAAAACCAAGGCTATCCGCAGGTGGAAGAAAGATTATGGAATTACTCGCCAGGTTCTTGAAGAACAGTTTTGTAGGAATCTCAAAGATGCTGCTAAAACTTTTAAAGGTGAGCTAACACTACAGTTTTATCATATATTTGATGTGGTAGTATTCAATATTTTCTGTGTATAGATAGGTAGTTTTTTTTTTTTTTTGAGTACTACTGACCCTGTTATAATTTAGTATCTATTCATAGTTACTTTTTCAACCTATTCCCATCATCCATGTGAGAGTGTTAACGGAACACCGGGTGCCACTAGACCACAAGGTCTTTAGCGTATAGATAGGTAGTTATTGCTTGAATATATACTTTCTCATACACACATTTGCTTTTCTTTAATCTCCCATTATATTATATTGTGCAGTTAGCCGATATACATTGAAGCGAGCATGTCGGGACTTTGGCATCAGTAGATGGACATATCACAGGGGAAAAAGGCCCAATAATTGCTCTCTAAACCAAAAACAAGATGTACAAGCTGTTAAGAAACATAAAGGAATTCAACCATGTCCTGCTCTGCCTCCTCTACAAGCCACAAATGCAGGCCAATGTAACAGCACAATGTCTGTGAAGGTAACTTATAAAAATGATACCAACAGGTTTCCACTCTCATCCTCTTCAACTATCAAATATTTGGAGGAGCAATTGGAAACAAAGTTGAAAATATCAGTAGAAAATTTTTCCATCACGTATCAAGATGAGGAAGTTGTAGTAGTTGTTAACTGATTGGATTAATGAGTTTTACTAGTTGATAATAAATTGTAACTACTATATTTTTTCTTTCATAAAATATCATAATAATACATAATATTTATATATAAAAACACTAATACTTGACTTATCTTATTTGTTGGAACAGGTAAAAAAATGTGAAGAAGTTAATCAAGCGACATTTGAACCGAAGAAACATCATGACGTATCGTCAGCAATTCTTGGAAAGAAAGATCATCTGAGCTCTGTAAGAGGAGTTGGTTCATACTCTACCATCCAAGGAATGTTTGGTAGACTAGATCAGAAACGGAGCACATCAAGTAGGGTTTTCACAATTGATGTTGTCAAAGAAATGATGGACAAATGCAGGCTAGATACAATAACAGAGATGGAAACAAAGATGCAACCCAAGATAGATAGCTTGAACCAGCAACTCCAGCTTCTAATGAAGAACATGTCGGCGACACAAATCTCGGTTGGAACTCCTCGAAGTGTCTATACCCCATTTGATCCACCTCATACTCGTAGCAGCTATCATTCAGTTGACACATATCCAGTTACAACAATTAAGGTGATATTAAAAGTTATTTCATAATCAAAATATCAATTCTTGTTAGATTAAGATTAACACACTTTTTCAATAATAGAGTCCAAAAAAGTGTACACTAGCAGTATGTCCCGGTGGCACACCGACTGTTGTTACAAAAGGTATGGCTCACCCAAGTACAGACGAAACTGTGGTGTATCATCAACCATCATCCACCATTGGCAATTTTGCGCAACCGCCTATGCATTTAGTGATTTTGGATGAGGTATACCTTCTTATATTTAGTTATTAAGTTAGTTTTCGTTGTTTATATTTAAAATATTAGTATAATTATAATTATAATTTTATATTTGTAGAATTTATCAAAAGAATATAAGAAAACAAAAGATCAAAGTGGTGATATATCTGCTACTGGTACACGGCCTCCCATTGTGGATGATGATGCCTTACAACACTTGGGGGTCAATTGCAAGTATTTAGTGAGTTTGTTGACAAGTTTTCCACTTGATAAAGACTACATTGATTTGGAGATAGATAAGTCAATCTTCTATCATGAAAACACGAGTTTTATTTTTGTGATGATGGATGATATTAAGGATTTGCTCACGATGAAGTGTCTTAATGTCTCAATCATCCAAGTGTTTATTTTGTAAGTTTCTTTAATTATTCTTGAGTTACACACACACACACACACATATATATATATATCTTATTATTTCTTAATTTTTCAGATTTCTTAATCGATTATGCAATGAGTTTCAAGTCATGTCAATTGGGTTTGCCTGTCCGACTCAGATCTCAAAGGATATGCTTAAACGAAATGTCCCCTTTGTTACTAATTATTTTATCCACATCATGAAGGAGAACAAAGATAAGCAATTTATTTTAGCACCATATCACCAAGAGTAAGAAAATTGTTTCTTTTACTTTACTAATATAACTTAATAACTTTATTTGAAGTATTAGATATTAAATTTTAACATGTATGTGTGTTTTTTAAATGTAGTTTTCATTGGTTACTTTTGGTGATTTCCTTATGCAAAAGAAACGTATATGTCTTGGATCCCTTGCCTTGTAATCGCGACATTGCTAAAGTTAAAGATTCTCTGAATTTGTAAGCAAATACTTTATATATTATTAATATAAGTATTTTAACTTCTATTATATTATTTATAAATTTTTATGTATGTTTATAATTAATATAGGGCATTTCGCTTTGTTCCTACGGATGGACAGAATAAGACCATCAATTGGATACAGTGCAAAGTATGTATGAAAATTGAATATAAGCTTTAGTGTGATATTTTGAATTACAATAAATTGTTTAAATTACTAAAATATATATGTATTTTATAGTGTCCGATACAACTTGGACGTGTTGAGTGTGGATATTATGTCATGCGATACATGTTTGACATCGTGACAAAATATTCACATTTGGATGAGGTAAGTGAATTTAAATAGAACTATTTATATATGGTTAAATTATATTTTATTAATTAACACTTTTAATAATTTTATTAATTAAATTATTTTGTAGGCATTTGAAAGCAATAATCCATACTCTATGAACGACATCAATGAGATTCAAGAGCTATGGGCAAAATACTTTTTGGAAGAGTGCGTGTAAATTTTGTTTTAGATTAAATATTATCTTGTGTTGATAACTTATTATTGTGTTAAAAAAATGGATTGATATAAAGTGTATTGATAATATTGTGTTAGTTAATTTGTATGCATGTGTTGATAGTATTTATGTTGATAATATTGTGTTTTTAATTAAATTATATTGTGTTGATATATAGTGTGTTGATAAAAAAATCCGTGACCATTTTTTACTAAGAACGGTCACGGAAAGTTACGAATAAAAAAATAACGGTCACGGATGGCTCAACTTTTTGTTACCTTTGAAAGTCTAAGACTTTTCGCGATTTTAATATTCGCGACTATTGTACAATAGTTGTGAAAAATCATTTACAAAAAAGTAATGGATTAGTTGTATGTTTTGTACCCGTGTATATTCCTTTCATTGTATTATTGTCTCCTACTTTTTTGTTGCCTGTATGATTACATCTTTTATATTTCTATTGTTTTTTTTCTCCCACGGAGTATCCGCAACAGACTTCAACAAATTAAAGATTTAAAAGTAAAATTAAAGGCGCACCATCACACCGCCTAACAGTGATTGGAACACACTTTAGGGAATAAAAAATGCCCACGCGGCCGTCTCCCTTGACCAAGTACATTGTATAATTTGAATACTTACGTATTAACGTTTCTAATTTGAATACCTCATTTTGAGAGGCCAATAATCTTATGGTCTAGTGACACTCAATTGCACTTCAATATGAAAAGGGTGAGTTCGAGCTTAAGTTTTTGTGCTTCAATAAGTTAAGAAAATAGTTATGAACAGATATTATATTGTAATAGAGTTCTAAAAAAAGAAACTCATCTTTGAGGGGGCTTGAGCCCAAAAATTTCTCCACCCTATTTTTATTGAAGCATGCATAATTGCATAGTACTGAAGAGCTTACAGATTTTACCAATTCATTTTGATGATCTTCCAGTGTAATAGTTTTAGGTTCCTTTTTTTTTGGTTGGGTTATTGCCTTTGTTTATTTGTTGCTGCTCAATGCATGCTAATACAATATTTTTGCAGTCTAAAAGTTTCAACTTCTAATGCTTTGCTTATGTTATTGCTTGATTGTTCCACAAATTTGACTATCAACTCAAAAATACTAAAAAAGAATGGAACAATAGCTAATTGACTAACTATGCGACCTATTCGATGCCTAGTCGGTCAGCCGCCTGACGCCTAGCTTTGCAACACAGGTTAAAACACAACATGTATTATTTAGAGATTTCTGAAATACCTCATTCGAGACAAAACTTTAGGTGGTGTTGGAAAGACTGAGAAAAATAGATTTGTGAGGGAGAGTAGAAGTTGAGAATAAGAAGTGGGATTCATGCCATATTTTTCATAATATGGTGGAGTAAATATAGGGTGATGGTGATTGAGGTCGCAAATTATATTGTGGACCATGGTTCACAATGCATTGTAGACTATGATCATGGATGATACTGTAGTTGTGTTGAACGGATATTGCAGTTGTGTTGAAAGGAAACTGCAGTTGCACGGAACAGAGACCGTTCATCCGTTCAACACAACTGCAGTATCAGTTCAACACATCTGCACTCTGCAGTATCATCTATGATCCATGGTTCACAATACATTGTGGACCCACTGGATTGAGGTTGAGTTGTTGTCTTGTTGGTATAGAAGGACCGAAAGGTTCAAAAGGTCAGAGGGGTTTGTCAACAAAACAAAAGGTTCATCGTTAATAATTGGTTATTATATATATAGATGGGCGACCCGACGCTAATCTAATCCACAAGTCAACAAAGATCCCAAGCAAAGCCGAAATTAAACATTATTATATTTTCCACCATATCAATCTCTCACAGCAAATTCAGCAATGAGAGTTGTTGATGCATCATCGTTCATTGACCCCTCTGCTGAAAATTTGCAATCTCCGGGACTGGCGCCACCATATGCTGCCTCTCCCTCTCCCTCTCCCTCTCCCACGAGGTGGTTGTTCAACCATGGCGGTCTCACCTGGAACCCTGGTACGGAGATGGGAACCGCCGAGGATGCTGCTGCGGCGGCGTTGACGGAGTCGGAAATGAGTGAAAAAGGTGAGACTAGTGTTGTCCATCATCTACAAAGAGATTCTGATAATCACTCTGTTAATACAGAGAGCGATTTCCTGTTTGATATGGCGGGAGGAATGATAATGAGCCCCCCAAGGCCAGGGATGAACTTTTCTGGTGAAGAAGCGTTGTTTCTAAGCCCCAATTTCCACGCCGACATGGGGATGGGGGGAGGAATGATGATAAGCATGAGCCCCCCAAGGATGAACTACTTTTCCCCGCCGTCCGGTGATTCCATCGGAAATTCCGATCCATTTTCATTGTGCAATTTTGCAGATCATAGTGAGGCTCAAGAGTTAGAAAATAGGAAGGGAATTATGATGTTGCAGCAGCCGTGCATACAAGAAGTTGATGCTGTCTTGGGACAGAAGAATCAAACCCTTGGAATTTGGGCAGCAGCAAGCAGGGGAGGGACGGTGCGACAGAGCTGCTTGGAAATTGGGGATGATTACTCTGTTAATAATGTAGATGGGTGGTTCCATAACCATATGCCCACCCAATTGGCCTCCCATGATTCCCTTCCCCTAAGAGGAAGTTTTTACCCATATAGATTTTTGGATGAGGGAGCGTATAGTGCGGAGTTGCACAATAGGGAAACAATAACCAAGTTTAAAGTTTCATGGATTGATGTGGATTCTCAACTTTTCTCCCACAAGGAGTTTTGGTTCAATATTGCTGTACAGGCAATGGAAAAAGGATTGCCTGTGGAACATACAGATGTTAATCTTTCCTTTAAATTGAAGTATACTACCTTCAGTATAATAGAAGTTGAAGTAGGGATTCCACAAAACTCAGTCACTCATCCACCAAGAAGTGCTCAATTTGGTGTGCGCTGTAGCGCCGTGTATGAATTTCTGGAAAAGGAGTTTGGGGATACTTCCAACAGTATGCAACCAATTATGACACGCTTCAACATGGCGCCCCAAGAACTTCAGAATGCGGATAGTTTGAAAAGGCAGTTGCAAGACAACCTTGAGAGGCTTGTTGCAGAGTTAGAAAAGTGTGACTGGAAACTGAACCCAATATGTGAAGACCATATTCCCAAATCCAGTGCAACAAATGAAGAAAGAAGTAATTCTGTTGAGTTAGATAATAGCATTGATGATGCCAAAGGCGGAAACAGTAGTTCAGACAAAACCCACACTATCAGCAGGTGGGAGAAAGATCATGGAATTACCCGCCAGGTTCTTCAACGACTGTTTGGCAAGAGTCGCGATGATGCTGCTGAAACTCTTAAAGGTGAGCTAACACTACAATTTTATCATATATTTGATGTGGCAGTATTCAATATTTTCTTAGCATATATATAGACTGGTGGTTATTATTTGAATATATATATATATATATATATATATATATATATATATACTTTCTCTTCTTTAATCTCCCATCATATTATATTGTGCAGTTAGCACATCTACATTTAAGCGAGCATGTCGGGACTTTGGCATCAATAGATGGCCAAATCACAAGGGGAAAAGGCCCAATTGCTCTCTCAACCTAAAACAAGATGTACAAGCCTTTAAGAAGCATAAAGGAATTCAACCATGTCCTGCTTTGCCTCCTCTACAAGCCACAAATACAAGCCAATGTAACAGCACAATGTCTGTCAAGGTAACCTATAAAAATGATACCATAAGGTTTCCACTCTCATCCTCCTCAACTATCAAATATTTGGAGGAGCATTTGGAAACAAAGCTGAAAATATCACTAGAAAATTTTTCTATCAAGTATCAAGATGAGGAAGACGAGTGGATTACCCTGACCTGTGATTCAGAATTGATGCACGGTATGGAAGCGTTGAGATCATGTGGCAAGACGGTAATCAGAATGATGGTCACCCCAAAATTTGACTGATCTGTGGATGCACGACTTTTTTTTTTTTCTTCATTCTGGTGTTGGAACCATTCTAGGTTTGTTTAGTAACTGGTTTTATGTATTTTCTTCCCTTTGTACTCTTTTGTAATGTGATATGTACAATATAGCATACTCTTCTCACTGATTATTTATTTTACTAGACTACTTTGCACTTATTGCATGACTCTTTTTGAAAAATATGGGTTGGCACGACAGTGGGATTCTCATCCGTCAATGTCTACTATGATTGAAGGTTAAAAAATCCACCAAAAAGATTAATGGCCTTTCATTAGCGAGTGAAAATCTCATTGACATACCATATATTACAACTCTTCTTTTTTATGGAAACTAGTACAATGCAGGACACCAGTCTTGCCAAGCCTCCCAGGATCTGTCATTGATAACTGCAAATGCTTCACCAGAATTTATGCAGTCTGTAGAGAAAGGATTTGAAAGCTTTGCTATTGACTTTCTCTAACATGGGTGGAGTTTCTACTACTGTTTCAAAGACTGCAGGTGTCCCTATTGAGCGTGTAAAACTTGTGATTCAAAATCAAGATGAGATGATGATTAAGTCTTGATTAAAGGTGAAGGAATTCTTTCATTTTGGAGACGGAACACTGTTAATGTCATCCGTTACTTCCCCACCCGTGAAAGCTAAGTCCAATGAAGAAAGCCCTGTACTATTGTCAATAGTTAACATAAATTTTTAAAACTAAATTTTAAATTTAATATATGAGTACAAAAGTACTAATGCCAACTAACTTAATAAAAATTTAAAATTTTTCAATAATTTACAAATATAAAACTAATTATGAAAGAAAATTTCTATGTGATTTAATTTCCTATATGTAAAATCATCAATAATCTCTTTAAAAAATAATAGATTACGGCACAAGGAGAACATATATATATATATATGAGGACATGGGATTCTAGGGGTCATTTTATTGAGAAAGTCTTAGTCCAAGGGGGTTACAGAGAAAAATGGTGGCCTATGAAGTTGAAATGAGCGTGAAAGGAAGCAAAATATTAACTAAGGCCAGTGAACACATGTACCAGTTGTTATGCCATGGACCTGGGTCCATGTTCACAATTTTAGAATTCTATATTCACAATTTCATAACTCTATATTCAACAATATAACACAATTTTTGAATCTCTATAACAAAATTGTGAATATAGAGTTCAAAAATTGTGAATATTGAGTAATGTAATTTTGTATATTGAGATCCAGAATTGTGAATATAGAGTTCTAAAGTTATAAGAATATAAAGTTCTAAAATTGTGAAGATGGACCCGGGTCCACCTTGCAAGGTGAGCTCGGATCCATAGCATAATTTTCCCACATGTACGGTTAAGATTGAAGGCAAACCGACGTACGTTTGTCAACAATGTGAAAAGCCCTCTACATTATATTAGACACAATTCCCTCTCTTATAAATCATCCCTAGGTTCACTCAATCCCTTGGTCCAAAGGCTTGAGGTCCCAAGCTTTAACTCATATACTGGGGATCGATTCTCAGTGTCTATCTCAGGCTTTGTACGTACTATTTTCTTACTCCCGATTCTATATTTTTATACTATGGATGTCTCCAAATAGTGTTGTATTAAGGTAACTAGCATTTAACTATGCATTGCACTGCATAATATTTAAATAATTCTATTGTTTATAGGACTTTAAAAAAATTAAAATGATGAAACCAAGCAATGAATGATTATTAATTGCCTAATGCCGAAATCTATAAAGTAGTCGAAGCACAACATGTATTATTATTTAGAGTTTGAATGAGTGAATATACATGTACTCGCAATTCATACTCTCATTTTCTAGTCATTATGATTTAACATGTTTTGATTGCTCAATTTAGTAGAGGAGCCATGATGTTTATTCTTTTAATTTTTTCGTCTTCTAATTAAATTTGAATACAAATGAGAGTAAAAGTTAGGAGTAAATTTTTTGGAGTACATGAATATTTTTCTTTTTGAAATACTTCGTTCGAGATAGAACTTTTGGTGGCGTTGGAAGAATGGGGAAAAAAAATTTGTGAGAATGCAGATAGTATTTTTGTTTTTTATAATATGGCATTATGGTGGAGTAAATATAGGGTGATGGTGATTGAGGTTCAAAGGTTCAGAGGGGTTTGTGAAAAAGACAAAAGGTTCATCGTTAATAATTCAATTCCTTATTATATATAGATAGATTCATCGTTAATAATTGGTTATTATATATATAGATGGGCGACCCGACGCTACTCTAATCCACAAGTCAACAAAGATCCCAAGCAAAGCCGAAAGTAAACATTATTACATTTTCCACCAAATCAATCTCTCTCTCACAGCAATGAGACTTGTTGATGCATCATCGTTGATTGACCCCTCTGCTGAAAATTTGGCATCTCCGGGACTGGCGGAACAAGCTCAACGGCCACCATATGCTGCCTCTCCCACGAGGTCGTTGTTCAATCATGGCGGTCTCACCTGCAACCCTGTTACGGAGTCGGAAATGAGTGAAGAAGGTGAGACGACTAGTGTTGTCCATCATCTACAAAGAGATTCCGATAATCACTCAGAGTCCGATTTGCTGTTGGATATGGCGGGAGGAATGATACTGAGCCCCCCAAGGCCAGGGATGAACTTTTCTGATGAAGAAGCGTTGCTCCTTACGCCCGATTTCCACATCGATATGGGGGGAGGAATGATGATGAGCATGAGCCCCCCAAGGAAGAACTACTTTTCCCAGCCGATCGGAAATTTCGATCCATTTACATTGTCGAATTTTGGAGATGATAGTGAGGTTCAAGAGTTAGAGAATAGGAAGGGAATGATGATGAGGCCAAATTGTATAGAAGAAGTTGATGCTGTCTTGGGGCAGAAGAATCAAAGCCTTGGAATTTGGGAAGCAGAAAACATGGGAGGGACGGTGCAAACAAGTGATGTTAATAATGTAGATGAGAGGTTCCAATTGGCGGGAGGAATGATGAACTATTCATTGCCGTCCGATGATTCCCTTCCCCTAGGAGGAAGTTTTGAGCCATATATACTTTGGGATGATGGAGCGTATAGAGTGGGTCATGAGTTGCATAATAGGGAAAGAATAATGAGGATGACGGTTTCAAGGAATGCTGTGGATTCTGAACTTTTCTCCCACAAGGAGTTTTGGTTGAATATTGCTTTACAGGCAATGAACAAAGGATTGCCTGTGGCGCATACAGATGTTAATCTTTTCTGTAAATTTAAGTATACTAGCTTCAGTTTAATTGAAGTTGAAGTAGGGATCAGGGGAGCGTGGATTGAACAAAAATCAGTTACTACTCATCCACCAAGAAGTGGTGAATGTGGTGTGTACAGTAGGGCCTTGTTTGAATTTTTGGAAAAGGAGTTTCGGGATACTTCCAACAGTGTGCAACCAAACTTCAAATTGGCGTCCCTAGAAAACCTTGACAGGCTTTTTGCAGAGTTAGAAAAGTTTGTCAACCTTGAGAGGCTTGTTGCAGAGTTAGAAAAGATTGTCAACCTTGCTGGAGAGTTTAAAAAGAGTCATACTGTTCGCATTTTGCCAGCACTACTTGAAGCAGCATGCACGATGATGCAACTGGACTCACCATGTGAACCCCATTTTCCCAAATCCAGTGCTGCAACAAATGAAGAAACAAAAAACAGTAGTTCACACAAAACCCACACTATCAACATGTGGAAGAAACATCTAGGAATTATCCGCCAGATTCTTCAACAACAGTTTGTTCGACAACTGATTTGTAAGAGTAGCGATGCTGCTGCTAAAACTCTTACAGGTGAGCTAACACTACAGTTTTATTATATATTTGATGTGGTAGTATTCAATATTTTCTGTGTGTATACATAGATAGGTGGTTATTGCTTCAATACTTTCTCATACACACATTTGCTTTTCCTTAATCTCCCATTATATTATATTGTGCAGTTAGCACATCTACGTTCAAGCGAGCTCATCGCGACTTTGGCATCACTAGACGCTGTTTAGAAGATGTTGGTACTGCCTCGGAAGAGAATCATACTGCTCACATTTGGCCTGCTGCAGGGAGGGGAGGGATGCTGCTGCAACAGGAGGACTCATCTTCTGAACCCCACATTCCTGAATCCAGTCCAACAAATGAAGAAAGAAATAATGTTGTTGTTGTGGAGTTAAATAATAGCATTGATGCCAAAGGTGGAAACGGCAGTTCAGAGAAAACCAACACTATCAGCAGGTGGGAGAAAGATCATGGAATTACCCGCCAGGTTCTTCAACAACTGTTTGGTAAGAGTCGCGATGATGCTGCTAAAACTCTTAAAGGTGAGCTAACGGTACAATTTTATCATATATTTGATGTGGTAGTATTCAATATTTTCTCAAGTGTATAGATAGATAGGTGGTTATTACTTGAATACTTTCTCATACACATATTTGCTTTTCTTAATTTAATCTCTCATTATATTATATTGTGTAGTTAGCACATCTACATTCAAGCGAGCATGTCGGAACTTTGGCATCAATAGATGGCCAAATCACAAGGGAAAAATGCCCAATTGCTCTCTAAACCAAAAACAAGATGTACAAGTCGTTAAGAGACATAAAGGAATTCAACCATGTCCTGCTCTGCCTCCTGAAGAAGCCACAACAACTACACTCCAAGGTAATAGCGCCATGTCCGTAAAGGCAACCTATGAAGATAATACCATAAGGTTTCCGCTCCCATCCTCCTCAACTTTGAAATATTTGGAGGAGCAATTGGAGACAAGGTTCAAAATATCTCTAGAAAATTTTTCTATCATATATCAAGATGAAGAAGATGACTGGATTTCACTAACGTGTGATTCGGATTTGATGTATGGTATGAATGTGTTGAGATCATCTGGCAAGACTGTAATCAAAATGAAGATCAAGCCAAAGTTTGGCTGATCCGTGGATGGTTACAAGACTTCATTTTTCTCCTTTCATTCTCCCCAGGCCATCTACTAGATAGCATTTCTTCCTTTTTGGTGTTCACTTTTCTTGGTTTGTTTTGTAACTTGTATGCCGTTTTCTTCCCCTTATACTTTTTGTAATATGATGTGTACACTATAACATACTCTCGGCAATGGTTGCTTATTTTACTATACTATACTACTTTGCACTTATTGCACGATCCTTTTTCAAAAAATATTGGATGGCATGATAGTGGGATTCTTATCTGCCAATGTCTACTTTGATCGAAGAAAAAACATCAAGACCATCCACTAACATGTCATGTATTACAACTTTCTTTTTCTATGTGATAGGTTGGGAGGTAGTTTACGCGGCAAGTTTCAAAATTTTGACAGATCTGTCATTTCGACATTTTGACTGAAAATATTGTTTGGTTAAGTGGCAGTTTGGACACTATGTTCAAAATTGTCTAAATGTACAAGTCACCACCACATAGGCACATATGAATACAAGTAATGAGACTAACCTCTTGGACACGGGGTATATCCAACCCAAACAAGTTGATCTTGTTGACGTGATAATCATTAAATTACAAATTTAAACTCTTAGTAAAAGTAACTTATTGTCAATTTTTTTTTAGCTGTTTCAACCAACCAGATATAAGCAATTCATGTTACATTATTTTAACCAAGGAATTCAATTACACTATTATTCGCTATATTTGACCCTTCATCATTTGCATTATTAATAGATAGTTGGCGTAGTGATGAAGTAATGTAGATGTTTATTTTTATACCACCTAATAAAGAATCGGCCAAGTCGGAGTTATGTTAATTACATTCAAGTGCGTGCCATACAAAATAGCCATATTTAAAAAACATTTGACAAAACTTGAGCCATTACATACAGTTGTAGAGTTGTTGAGATCGAATATTAAATCATTTGGGATCTCCTCTGAGACTGGGCGAACAATGTCAACGCCGGCCGCCTCTCCCACGGCGCAGCGATGAAAAAGGGTGTGGGAGCTGAGATTCGCGCTGGATCGGAGCCGCTAAACACCACTCCAATTTGGTTGCATGGGGACTTCCGGCTTGATAGATGAAGTAAAAAATGAGTGAAGGTGATAGTCAGTAGTTTAATTTGTTAGTACATCGTGATTATTATTTATAACCAAATTAAAGATATGATGATGCGTGTGTTATAGAAGATCAGAGTACGTTTATATATGTGTATATATATATTGTAGGGATAATAGAAGAGAAGTCAGGAAGTGAAGGGAAAATTCCGGAATCCAGTACAAGAATTGAAGAAGCAAATAATAATAATAATGTGGTTGGGTTAAAAAGAATTGATGACGCTAAAGGAAACAGTAGTAGTAGTAGTTCAAAGAAAAAAGAGTGCAGCATCTTCAGGTGGCAGGAAGATTATGGAATCACCCGGGAGGTTCTTGAACAACAATTTGATAAGAGTCGGGATGATGCTGCTAAAACTCTTAAAGGTGAGCTAACAGTATCACATTTACATATATATATATATATATCCGTCCATATATTTTAGAGTTTTGTACTTTCAAACCATACTGTCTAAATTTTACTCATTGATGTGGCGAACCCGTATAGTACAGTAGTTTTGTTTAAATATTCCGTAATATTGTGCGTGCAGTTAGCACATCTACACTGAAGCGAGCGTGTCGGAACTTAGGCATCAGTAGATGGCCAAATCGCAACAGAAAAAGGTCCAATAATTCCTCTCTCAACCAAAATGATGTACAAGCTGGTAAGAAGCATAAAGGAGGAGGAAGTCAACCATGTCCTGCTGCAGATGCCGCAACTAATATCACCATGCCCGTAAAGGTAACATATCAAAATGATACCGTTGCGTTTCCACTCTCGTCCTCCTCCTTAACTTTGAAATATTTGGAGGAGCAATTGGAGATGAGGTTTAAAATAGCAGCACACAAATTTTGTATTAAGTATCAAGATGAGGAAGATGAGTGGATATCAATAATGTGTGATTCGGATTTGATGTACTGTATGAATGTGTTAAGATCGTGTGGGAAGAGTGTAATCAGAATGAGGGTCACCCCTAAATCTATTGAGTTTAATCCAAATCCATCATCGAGTAGCTCATCTCCGGTTCGGGCCATACAAGCAGCAGCTCAACCGCCGCCAAACGCCGCATCTCCCACTGGGAAAGGGGTGTGCAGGGAGATTCTCGAGGCGCCTCCAATTTTGTTGAGTGAAGGCAATAATACTAGTGTTCCACAAATAGTCTCTGATCACTCTGTTAATATAGAGGATTTGAACCAAGAAGAGTTGATCAACTACTTGTCCCTGCCGTCGGGTGAATATTTTGAGTGGGCTAGACAACCAAATGATATTGACTCTGTTATTGAAGGTGGATTGGACGTTGAATATTTGGAGAGGAGTTGTTCAGTGCCCAAGTATGACATTTGGTCGTATGGACATGGACCACAGGGTGTTAACCTGCGGCCGCCGTGTGATGATGAAGAGAGGAGTGATGTTAGCCAAGAATTACAGAATGCGGAAGAAAATGAAATAATGTGGCTGCGGTATGATGATGAAGAGAGTAGTGATGTTAGCCAAGAATTACAGAACAGGGAAGAAAATGAAATAGTGCGGCAAAGTTGGTTTGAAATATTGACGCTGCGTTTGCGCTCCGCGTGGAAGGCCATGCTCAGAATATGGCGAAATTGCTGTCAGTCAACCCCAAAAGGCTAAATCACAATATGCACATCTACAGTACGTACAGCTTTGCCTACACGTAATTCTGTTTGTTGTATGTGTTTTCAAGTTCGTTCATTTCACTTGGTGCATGCCGTACGTTACAAGTTTTTTGGTGGGAAGCCACCTTATTTTGCTGGATTCCCTAATTCACCCTGGCCTTTCAAATATGCATGCGTACATGCTGCAAAAAAAAAATGGACAGGGAAGAGTTCAGATCAGTTGGCTTGGCTTGTACTGTGATCCCACACTCTAGCTTTAGCTACTTTCAATGTTTTGTTAGTTGTGATTTTTTTATTCCTTAGCTTGTTGCAAGTTGAAGACTTGAAGTTGAGGTTTTTCAGGCAATAATAATGAATTCTCATTTTCCTTCGCTTCCTTCTATTTCTCTGAAAATTTCTTCCTTCTGGCCTGGCTTTGGAAGTTGGAACCATTCTAGCTAGCTTTGTTTAGTAAACGGTATTACGCCCCTTGGTGTAATTAATGTGTATGTATACGGAGATCTCACCATCGTTATCCAAATGTGCGCACCCAACAAAAGTCATCTTTGTTTTTGTTCAACAACTGCTTGATAAGAAGCTGAGTCACAATGATGCTGCTAAAACTCTTAAAGGTGAGCAAGCTAACAGTTTGATCATATATTAGATGTAGTAGTATTCAGTATTTTCTTAGTGTATAGATAGGTTGTTGCTTGAATACTTCCTGAGAGACACCCCACCTTTGTTTTTGTTGAATATCCAATGACCATTATATTATACGGAGTATTGTGCAGTCAGCACATCTACATTGAAGCGAGCATGTCGGGATTTTGGCATCACAACAGAAAAAGGGACAAATTCCTCTCTCAACCAAAAACAAGCTGATAAGAAGCATAAAGGAACTCAATCATATGCTGCACTGCCTCCTGCACAAGCCACAACAACTACACTCCAAGCTAATGGAGTCATGTCAATAAAGGTAACCTATAAAAATGATACCATAAGATTTCCGCTCTCATCCTCCTCAACTATGAAATATTTCGAAGAGCAATTGGAAACAAAGTTTAAAATATCACTAGAAAATATGTCTATCAAGTATCAAGATGAGGAAGATGAGTGGATTACCCTAACCTGTGATTCGGAATTGAGGCACGGTTTGGGTGTGTTGAGATCATGTGGCAAGACTGTAATCAGAATGATGGTCACCCCAAAATTTGACTGATCCATGGATGATGCAGGACTTCATTTTGCTCCTTTCCTTCTCCCCTGCCTACTTACATCATTTCTTCCTTCTAGGGCTAGGGTTGTTTCTGTAATGTGATGTACAACACTCTTGCCACCGATTACTAATTTTACTATACTATGCACTTATTGCATCGCCCTTCTACGAAAAATATTGAATGGCATGACAGTGAGATTCTCACCTGCCAATGTCTACTATGATTGAAACAGAAAGGTCTTTCATCATAGAATGAAAATCACACTAGTATGTCATATATCAAACTCTTCTTTTTCTACGTTAAACAACAACAACGATGATGATGATGGAAATAAAGAGGCTATTGTAAAAACTTGGTCATCCAAAAGAATGAGGAAAAGTTCAACAGTACAAAATACTGTGCATAATTGGCCAAGTCTATTCAAACATTCTTCAAATCATAGCTTAGACCATTAACTTTTACATTTGTAAAGTTATTTAAAAATAAAATTATGAAATGCATGGCTTTTACATTATTTAAGTTGATATTGACAAGAAAATAAAAAATGATTATATTTGTGAACAATAATAAACATCCATAATTACAATTTATAAACCTCCTCTTCCCCCTTTTTCACACTTAAAAAAGTTAAAAAAGCATCGTTACAACTTATAAGTTAGAGGTAAGGAAAAAGAATGCCAGAAGCCGATCTGCACAATGAATGCAACTCACTGTAAGTAAATGTAAATCAGTGGAGTAGATAAAGTAGCCACTAGCCACCATGGGCGAAAATATGGATCCAAGTTGCAAAGATGCCTAGGGCCTAGGGGCTGTGGAGGTTCAGTCATTTCAATAAAATTTATTTATTTATTAAAAACAAAAAAAAAAAACAAAACCCTCTCCATGGCAATGAGGCAAACTGCATTGCATAAACACATTTCTATGGTGCACAGACAGACATCTTGATGTTCAGTTATTGCCAAAAAAGCATAAGATTTGCTAAATGAAACAGAAAAATACATACAACTTTCTGTACTGAAACTAAACAAGTTCAATCTTACTGCTATAAAATTCCCTCCACATTCACCAAAGTTTTTTTAGATGGAATCAATAAAGCCTCTCTCTGTAAGACTATAGCTCGTTCTTTTCTCTTTTTTTCCTGATCCCACGTATCTGTGTGGGTAATGAAATATGACCTCTGTTTAAATTATTCCTAACATGAGATTTACACACACCATACAATCTCTTACCTAAACATCAGTATGTGCTTTAGAGCTCAAACTAAAATATCAGCCCCTGCCTGCATTACCATGGCGTTGGTTTCTGAAGTAGCTGAGAAGTGCCTGAGCCTGCAAGGTAGTTGGAATCCAATAAGTTAACCCCATAGCATCCTAAAACTAATGGCAGAAACCATATATGTAGCTTGTTAGCATCAAACCTTTTCTCTCGCTCTGGGTGTGCCAGACTGGGATAATGCTACTAATGGAGGGACAGCTCCATGCTGGAGAACCATATTGCAGTACCTACTACTGTTTGTGCACAATTGCAGGAGAGCAGCTGCTGCATTCTCCTTACCTCTTGCAGATCCCAACTCCACAACCTCAACTAGAATAGGTATGCCTCCTTCCTGACCAATTGACATTCTTCCCTCTTGAATGGTAGCAAGATTTGACAAAACAGCAACTGCTTTGTCAACCATTCCAGCAGCAGGGTCCATCAACTCTACAAGATGTCTGACTGCACCTGCCTGCACAATGCGGCCCTTGTTTTCATGAAGTATTGACAGGTTAAACAAAGCTGTTGCTGCATCTTTCTTGCCTCTAGGAGTTCCATTTCCCAGTAAATCAACAAGAGACTGTACTGCTGCAGACCTGCCAATTTTAATCTTATTATCCTCAATAACAGAGAGGCTAAAAAGAGTGGCAGCAGAGTTTTCCTTGGCCTCAGGGCTCCCGGTCTCAAGTACATAAATCAGAGGTTCAATTGCACCAGCATTTGCAATTGCAGCCTTGTTGTTATCATTAATTGACAGGTTTAGAAGTGCTGTGACAGCATTTTCCTGTACTTTCATGTCTTCTGAATGCAGTAGGTTAACCAACAAGCTGATAGCACCACAATTTGCAATCACAATCCGGTTGTCCATATTATGTTTGGCAAGTAACCGGAGTTCAGCTGTTGCATTTCTCTGTTGATCAATGGAAGTGCTCTTCAAGTCCTCAATCAGTTTTCTAACTTGCTCCTCAACTTCTGCAAGATCAGCCCTTGTTTCAACAGTAGGGGAAGAAACTATTCTTGAAACTAATCTCTCAGATGGTCTGCGCCAGATCGCTGGAGGACGAAGTCTTGTCCCAACTGGGGATGGAAACTCGGACTCTCTCCTTGAAGCAGCCAAGGTTGCAGCGCGCCGGGATTCTGATGCAACCTCCATGGAAGCTTCAGTAGAAGCTGTTGTGGGTGAAGACACTTCATTTCCATCATGAGCATTTGCACGTGAAAAGTTTGAATTAGACAGCGTACTTGGTGCAGAGGTAGTTCGATTATGGCCCTGATGGGAGTTTTCATCAGCAGATGACACGCTGTTCATGGATAGTGGCATAGAGAAATGACTGACAGAGTTCATGCTCCTATCCCCTGAGTTTGCCAACCTGTCTTCAGAACCCTCAAGAGACATCCTCTCAACATCCAACCGCAGATCATCACCTGCAATTCCAGGCAGAGATTCCTCCGATGATGAACGGGGATGAGAGGGAGATGACTCCTCTCTTTGAATTGCACTAGGGGAATCTAAACAGTGAGCTGAGTCAGGTGATGTGGAGTTATTGGCTCTTGAATGAGAGAAGATATGGATATCCCTGGGTGCACCAGAATCCACATGAGCTACATGTGATGAAGGTTGGTTCACGTTCAAAGACTTTATTGGATCCGGCAGCTTTATATTGTTCAATTCACACCAATTTGCAATCAACGCCTTAACAGTGTAATTAGGAATCAGATTTGTGTGGGTCAGAGTTTGTCTTGTCTTAGGGCAAACAGTGAGGCCAAGATCAATCCATTTTCGAATAAAGTTCCGTTCATATGTTTGTCCAGATGCAACAATTACAGGGTCTGTCATGAGCTCAAGTGAGAGAGGACAACAGAAATCAGCAGGTATCTGCACGGAGGTACAACTCTCGGACTGTTTCATCATAATGAGGCAGTCATGCATATGAGTAACAAGAGCAATAATTTGTTCAATATATTCAACCTCCTCATTCTTTTCAGCTTGTTCAGCATTCTCCTTCAATTTTTCAAGGGCCACTAGCTCAATAAGGAGCTCCTGGTTTGACTTTAAGCTCAAGCAGTCTGCAATTTTTGTAAGGTTATCTGAGCTAGCTCCAGAACCTTCCACATGATTTTTTATGGCTTTTGTGATTGTTGCTGATAATAATTCATAATCCATAGACTTGATTTTCAGTACACAGTTCTGCAAATCATGAATAAGGCATCCCCACCAGGAGTTCAAAATGGAGTCCTCAAAGATATAATTAATGATACATAAGCAAATCTTTGTAAAAAGTGGCACATAGAGATATCAGAGAATGATAGATACAAATTATTCTTGGTTCATACCTCAAGAGATGTCAAACTTGATTCAGCAGGAAGACAGCAATCAGAAGATACAAGTAGCTCAACAATCTTCAGGCTGAAAGCTCGAACTTTTCCAATTAATGATTCAGCTTGCAGAACCTGTTTTTCATCCAAGCATCAGTAAGATAACCTTTTTTTTACTTCAAAGTCTAGTTGTTGTTCTTGCATTCTTCTTTTTTGGAGTCGTCTAATGTATTCAACAGGTTCTTCACATAAAATAAAAAGTTTAACCAGTGTGAAAAGGAGGGGCAATGGATTATTTTCCATGATTAAATACCAAACAGGAAAGCTCCCTTTAATTTAGAGTCTAATTGCTCTATATGAAAAGAAGGACTAGAGGTATTTATCCAATGTTTGCAAATCGTAACTGTAAAGCATAGATGTGACAACATACAAAATAAACTTTACTGCTCAACAGCTGCCAGGTCTGAAACAGCTCCCTCAGCTCATCAACTGAATGGCCCAGTCCTGAAAATACCTTTTGAAGCAGTTCATCAGAAGCTATTTCAGCGTCAACAATACCACTGAGAATTGGCTGTAGGAGCTTCAGTATATCTTCAGTCTTCTGGTAATATTTATGCACCAGTTCAGAATTTATGTTCTCTGGTGATGATAAATGGAAAAAGCTGGAGATGTTGTTGAGAAGCACTTTTAGTAATAAAATCTCCATTCCTCCTGTTATTTGAAAAGAGTACTGGGTATCAATTCTAGAAAGAGAACAGGAATATGGGCCCAAGTGAAGTTACAAAGTGCATGCATATGATCATTTCAAAGACTCAATGTAGAAGAGTAATATAGAGAAAAACTCGAAGTCAACCTCATATATGGATAGGCTCAACCAAAGGCTCTGACCATTACTAAAACATTGAAGATTCTTATGCTAAGACTTATTTAGGCAACAAGTAGTACTAAATTGGGACTTGAACAAAAAGACCAGGAATTATATGAAACAAAAAGTGGCAAGTATATACATATTCTAGTAAACAAATCTGAGAGAAATTCAATTATAAAATCCATGTATAGACAAACACACATTATATTTAAGTTTGAAGGATTCAGAATATAGAACAGCATCATGTAGATCAAAGATACTATTCATGCACCAGTTTGTCTGTTGCAAGGAGTTAGAGGAACAAATTGGGACTGGCAAGATCTCCAATGTTTCTCTTTTCCTTTAAGTTTAAAAGTATTACTTTTAAGGCCAGATGTCCTTCAAGACCTTATAAAAAGATAAATTAGGAATATAAGCTTAGCAATCACACTTCCTAAATCCTTACAGACCCATAACAATGGTTGGAGCACACTTTATGGAATAAAATGTGCCACTATAAGTATTCAGCAGTCTCCCTTGACTAAATAAGAAACGCTCCCTACTTAGCATATTGTTTGACCTGTTGTACATGTTGGTAAACCGTAAACCCCAAAAGTATTTGCCATTTCAATAAATGATACGGATTTAAAATAATTTCAAGATTCAATTATTTCGATTATCCTAACCACTTTTACATAGACTACTTTTTCAATGCATTCCAAGTTCCAACATATATTTAAGTGTTTCCATTACTGGCTGAGATTATTAGAAAACATAAGAAGAAATCAACCCAAGCATTTTTCCTTAATCCCATTGCAGGTAAATTGAAGTCATGAAAATTGAGAGGGACAGAAGTACTTTATCTCTTAAAGTTCCCAGCTAAGTTCCCAATTCTGCTCTATTTCTTCCAAAACAATATGAAAGTTTTTTTTTTAAAGTAAAGAATATAATTCACAAAAACAGCAACAACCAAGCAACTATACCAACTATGGAATCCACAACCAACATATTACAAAAATAGCATGCCAGATTTAATTTTTAAAAAAAAAAAATTATGGAACGATTATTTCTAAAAAAAATGCAAAGATATTAGAAGCAATACAAGTGTACTCAATATGTAAAATTTAGTAACAGAACATTACTACTAAGCTCAATTTACAAATAAAATTCATTTCATGATTTAAACAACAGAATTCAACTAAATTATCATTTATATAATTATATCCAAAAACTTGAGTACAACAGAACAGACAGATGGGCTATCATGAGTTCGTCTGCAACATGAAAGAACTAATGACTGCTCATCACTAAAAAATATGCACAAACCTTATCAGTAATAGCCTCGGCTTCAATTAGTCACGTAGTTTTCTCATGTCAGAGAGACCCAACAAGCCAAGTAAAACTTCCACTGTACTGTTTACCATTTATCTGGCATCAACAGTCAAAAACTGCATGGCAGCAAACCCTGTGTCCAGCAGCTATCAAACCAAGTTTCAAACTTTTAGTAGAATATAATGTAATTCAAATACGCAAAAAATTTGGATACCAAAAAAATTGGATAGGGCTCAGTGCAAGAAAATAGGCTTCAGTTTGAACCTTTATTGACAAAAAGGGCCCAGGGAAAGAAAATATTTGACAAAACATTATTGTGTACTAAATTATTATCATATAGGTCAGCCATCAAAGCAAAGCCTGCATACAAAAGGAATATCTGTACATATTTGCATATTCTTTAAGTAAATTCAACAATGAAAACTATAATAAATGAACTAGTTTTATAATAGGCTTAGTTGCCAATCAGAACAAGTTAGATGTAGACATGTAATTTTGCAGCTAATAAGTTTGAAGTTCCACAGCAGTTAATTAAAAGTCTGGTTCAAGGAAAAGCTTTTCTTGTGGTCTTGTGTAAAATGTTACAGTCAGCATTTAATTGTCACCCAAAGGTTCATTTACTAATGTGAATATCTATCGTACTAGCAACATCGTGATTCTTGGACCCTCTGGATATAACTTTTCTACAATCATGAGTTCAACTTTAGGAAGTTATAAGACTTCCAACAGACTATAACTTGAAAAAGAACAGAGATGAAGATGAAGCAGTAATCCTTAACCATTCAACAGTCTCAAGTGGGTCATATCTCGGGGGGAAGTTGGTAGTGAAGGCAGGTTTAATATTAGGAAGAATAATGAACTTGTTCAAGTGGATTTATAAAAATAAAAATAAAAAACAAAAAGAGCATTTTTTTTTCTTTTTTGATATCTATAACTATTGATTGACCTCTTCTTAAGGGCTTCAGCCTTCAGGTGTTACTTTGGCACCCTGAATTTCCTCAGTAATCAGATCCAGCTTATTTCAAGTATCCAATAATTGATAAATACCTACTCGCTAACCCCAAATTTCAGTAACTAATTCTAAAAGAATATTAGTATATAACATTATGGAAAATAAAAATTCTCCAAAAGTACAAGCCGCAAAACCAAATTAAGATAGAAGTGATTTCTATTTCCACCGGCCGGCCTTACTTAACACTGTCACCAGTTCAACAGCACCCCACTCCCACCCCAACCTTCTGCTCTTTCTCACTTGAGACTTTCGATCACTTGCCGGAACTTTGCTTTAGTAAAAAATTAAGCATGGACAAACAAACAGAAAACTACAAATATCTTTAGAAATGAGCTCAGGTATCCAAGCAAACAAATTAAAGTAACAATAACATTTAACTCATAATTAAACTAAGTAATCGGAAAAATGGAATGTGGTTGAAAAGCTTAGGTTAGAAATTGATGACTTAACTTACCTGAGAAATCAGCGAAGTGGGATATACCGATCGAAGAGGACAGACTCTCGCAGAGTTGAATCGGAGAATTTGAAACAAAGAGAAACACAAGTGAACAGAATCTAGTTTTGCTCTTGGATTGATTCTCGTTCGATTTGCTTGTTTCTGAGAGTTGACAGTGGGTTTTCCAATTTCGTCTTTTTTTTTTCTTTTTTTTTTTTTCCTGAAATGATCTTTGATTTCGTTTTCGGACATAAAGGACTTCGCTGTTTACACCCTTAAGATATGTGTATTTACAAATTATCCTCTGAACTCTTTCAATTGGCATCTGTGCCCACAAGAAAGATGCTAAATGACAAATGGACAGGTTAAAACAAGATTTTAAAAATTCGCACTTAATCTGTTCTATTCAAACATGAGTTCAAATATGAATTGTATATTTAAACAATTTCTCATTTTTAGCTCATTGTAAACATATTTATATTAAAAATTTTGAATCACATTTCTATTCATATTAAGTTGTTCACCTTTTCTCAATGCATTTATTAAAAACATTCAAATAGATAATGGGGGTGTTTGGCAAACGGCTGATAGCTTATAGCTGATAGCTGGTTAGTTTAGCTAGTTGTTGATGGCTGATTGCGTTAACTGGTTTGACCAGCTGGTTGTATTAGTTGGTTATAAAAAACTGTTTGGTAAATTAGCTGTTTATTAGTAGCTGATTGAATGTAAAATGACATTTAAGGGTATTATTATTATTATTATTATAAAATAACAAACACACCACCCATTTAAAAGTAAATCCCATTGATTTTAAAGGATAAAATAGTCAATATACCCATTGTTCCCAACCAGCTGATACAAAAAGCTACATTCATTAGCTTTTCAATTTTCAGCTTATTGACCCAATAAGCCAAGGCTAACGAGCCATTTACCAAACACTTCAAAATAGCTTATTGGTTGGTCAAAAAGCTAAACTTGGTCAAATAAGCTAAAATTTGGCTTATAAGCCAATAACCAAACACCCCCAATATAGAGAATCATTGAGTCTCTATTTATTGGCCATGTTTGGTAAATGGATGTTAGTTGATTGGGTTGGCTGTTTGGGTTAGAATGTATGATTTGTTGATAACATTAGCTGATTGTAGAGAGTTGTTTGATAAATTAACTGTTATGTGATAGTTGTTTGGTATAATTTCTTTTCTCAAAAAGCTAATTGAAAAGACTGCTTTGAGTAGCCTTTTGAATTTTAGCATTTTGGAGTTACAAAAAGCTTATTAACCAAACATTTATATTGATTTTTTAACCAAGTCAAACAACTAATAGTGGTCAAATAAGTCAAAATTGGCTGATAGGTTGATTATTTACCAAGCAGGGCCATGTCTAATTTAAATTAACTAATTAACTAATTTATCTTAATAATATGTTACCAAAGACCTTGTGTTCAAGTGACATGAAGTAAAATCACTTTTAGACGCGCATGTTATGCTCAACTCGCGCGACATGAAATTGCTTTTTTTTTTCTCTATACGTGCGGGCTCCACACAAAAGACCCAATTTACTACAAATTCAATTTATTCTCTTCCCTCTAACTTGACCAAAAAACCCTAACAAATTATAAATGGGGATGCCCTTAGAATATTTCATCTCTATAAGTCATTTTTCTTCTAACACTACAATAAAAAGTTAGAATTGTAACGGGAAAAATGCCCAAATCCTATCACAAATCATGATTTGCAATGGAATACATTATATTTCATTGGTAAAATGCTCGCTACAATTCAATTGCAACGAAATTCAAGTTACAATCCAAACTCTTCAATGCGTGTTGCAACTGTCATTACAATGTTTGCAACAATTTTTTCATGCATACTCCGTTGTAAATATAGCAACGGATTTCAATCCGCTGTAATTTCGATTGCAATGATCGCAACAAGTTTTCCATGACTAATATTGTTGCAAAAATAGCAATCGAATTTAATCTGTTACAAATTTTGTTGCAATTATTACAACAAATAATTTGATTAAATCCGTTGCAATTTACTAAATTTAGTTTACTAACTAATAAGTTAGTTGAAAATTCCGTTGCAAAGTGGGTCTAAAATTATTCAAATGTTATTTATATATCACGTTGAGTTTATTCTCCAGTCAAATGGGCCGGGCTGGTAAACATGATGTCAAAGTGGATTTGAACTACTAAATGGGTTATTGGGTTTTGTTGCCTGAGGGATGCGCGAGTCGGTCTTGTAAAAAAAATGTCAGAAGTGGGGTTTGAACCCACGCCTTCTCACGAAGACCAGAACTTGAGTCTGGCGCCTTAGACCACTCGGCCATCCTGACACTTGTTTATGATTTAGATCTAAAATTATAAAGTCCCTAGTAAATTCCCCACCTGGACATTTAATTTGTGTTATGAATTATAAATAAATATATTAATGTCAAACTACTATAAATGGCTTATGCGGGTATTAAATAACTTGATACAATTAGATTTGACCCATTATATTACTCACACTAATCGTCTTATAACTTTACTATATTGAGATATGTCAAACCCAATATGCAAATTGGGAAGCTAGAATCAGAATTGTGGACTATATTTATAGTTTTGGACTATGACAATTTTACATACAACATTATCGTATTTCCATTATATTAATGATATGAAATTTTTACAATATGTTCTAAATTTAAAAAAAATGAAAACAAAAACTAAATCCTACAAAATAAAATTATGTGTGTATTTATATTAACATTATGTTAAAGGCAAATGAATGCCGAGTTAAGTAGATACTGATTTTTTTTGTTTTTGTTTTTTTGAATCATTTTGGGAGGAGATTTTCCCGCAATCCATCTCCCGGCGGCTTGGAAGACTCTTTAGGAGGGTTAGAGCGTTCGGATTGGGAAGCTAGAATCAGAATCTGCATAAGGATGATGACTAAGACCATGAAGACTACACAGAATGCCGCCTCTGTCCATGAGAATGGACACAGTTCAAACAATTTCATGGCGCCATAGAAAATGAGGCATGACGAAGTACAAACAACCTGTGCAGCCATGAGATCAGAAGAGAATTATAAACAGGAAAGGAAAATGGCTGCAGAAATACAGTGAATCAGATGAATAGCTCACCAACAAGGACTTCATGTTTCGGCTGTTCTTGTGGCATTCTTTGTTGGCAAAACCACCGGTCGCAAGATGTTGCTCCAGCAACGCATCCTTTCCCAATCAAAGATCAACAAGTTGGAAATGGTGGATTTACCAAAAACAAAAAGATAAGTCTTTTTTTAGTTTGGTGCCGAGGGAAACCTGCAGCAACTACCTGAGGGTGTGCATTGAGTAAACTTGCCTTGCGACCTTAGCAGGCAAAGGATCACGAGGAGTTAAATCAGCATAGGTTGTCTATAGCCACAAGAAGGCTGAGATTTGAATTCGTGACCTTGTAGTTACAAGTTTGTTTCCTTAGCCAACTTGGTGGGGTTTATTAATTCCTTTGATGCATATTTCATGTGGTTCTACCTAATCCTTGATAAGTAAGTTCTATGAAGAAATGAAAAATTAACTTCAACCCACTCATATGGGAGTTATGATGAGAGTTTTGCATGTAACTTCAAGAAAAGTGTACCTTTGCCACAAAAATATCTTTACACCACTGTGAAATGTCACTTCCTTTTTCTGGTAAATCCTTCATCAGATGGCGTTCGATGTGAACATGCACCTAGAATCCAAAAAAAAAAGGCCCTTAGATTAATCCGGTACTCATTGCCTACAACACTACATGAGTGTGCACACACAAATGAACGTTTTCAAAATCCAGAAAACTAAAATATATTGTCTTCTCAGTGATGTTTGAATCTTTGATTTAATGAATTAGTCCTTCAGTTTTTTGTTTTTTTTTAAAGATGTGTTGTCTTACCACAGAAGAATGCCCTCTAAGCATTCTTAACATTGTAGGCGCCGGCTCTGTTTTTGGTATGGCCACTGTCATATTATAAATTGCAGGAACAAATGAGCGCAACTGATTAACTGCCAAAACGAAACCCTGAAAAGTGTAAAAATGAGAAATATATAAACTGACCCGAAATTTCTTTTCTAAATTTATACAAATAGACACATTGATGGTATATTCAGCAGTGTTCAGACAAGCACAATATGTTTCCCGTTTTGCTCATTGCCTAGACTGAGTTCAGAGTTGTGAATTGTAACTGCAACTCATTCTCTTGAATCTTAAAGATCTCTTTGTCTAAACAAAATATTTGAAATGAGTGGCATGTATACTATATTGCATGAAAAGAAGATATACACTCACACACGCATATGCATCCAAAAACTGTGTTCAATTGATTTGTTTGTAGCACTTAAAAGTAATATGATGCAACCTTAGTTCGGGGAATCAGCACGTTCTTTGGGACAGGCAATCCAGCCGATGCAGCATATTCTTGGGCTGCTCGAAGCTTTGCCTGCGTAAAGCGAGTCCCTTCTGGAAAAAGAGCCAACCAAAATGGTCGAGGAAAATTCTTTAGCTCTTGGAAACCTGCCTGCAGCAAAAGATGAAAAGATAAATAAATGTAAGGCGCGCAGTGCCTCGAAGTTGAACCACATAAATGAAGCAAAGGCAATGTGCAAGAGATAACCTTCAATGTGCTCTCATCCTTAGCCCAGCGTCTTTCAAGAATAATATAACTAGAAAACCACATTGACCATCCCAAAACCTGTATACATAATATGTGCTTTATGTCAGATGAGATTCACTCATAGAGTCATAGTCAAACAGATTAGACTATCATTTTAAAATTTAAAGCAAATATACAGTATTGAATCATTGTGCAAAATCTCCTAGCGAACTGATAAGAGTAGTGGCATTATTTGGACTGGGAACCAGCAATGAGTCAAAAGGAGAACAATCACACGTTATCTCAAGTTTGTTGAAAAGATTTTAGGATCTACCATAGGAACATGTTACACATGATTACAACCTACAAAGAAACTCGAAACAATGTCTTACTAGACATTTCTCCCATTTTGTTCTATGCATTTTTTAAAAATCAATCCATTTCGTTATTATTTAGCTCAATGGGATTGGATACTCATATCCTATGAAGAGGAATTAGAACATAATATGCAACAACAAAAAAAAGGAGTCAATTTTAAGTTACTCCTTCTACTGCACATAATATAAAGATGATGTATTGACATCACCAAAACCAACATTTACCAGAGCAATTCTAAATATGTTCTAAATTCTAAAATGCCATGACAGTGCTTGCAATGATATAAACTGGCAATACGTAAGGGTTCATATACTATGAAAAACTTACTGGTATATATGATATAGCTTTCTTGATGACAGCTAGAGCATAACCAAGGCAACCTGCTCGCTGCCAATCATTTCAGTTATCAGTCATATAATAATAGCAGAGCCCATAATGATATCGGCAAGAGCACATTTCCTCATTAAAATCAAGATGTTTAATGTCAAGAGCCTGTGAGATTTTCAGAATTATTATCAACAAAATTAGATCAATCTCATAGCACAATTTCAAATCAAATTCAAATATTCCAACCTCCCTTTCCTCCCCTCTACTCAGCTATCTACTGCCTTGGTTTTGCATGACTATCAAGATAAAAATATTTAATGGCAATGATATAAATTGCTGATAAAGAAAGAAAATGGGAAATTTGGAAGATGGGGAATTTTCAGCACCGAACATTGCAGTAAGTTTTTTTTTTCTTTTTCTTTCTTTTATTTTTATGAGATTATTGCATGATGATAGAAATTAAAAGAAAAATAATAAATTTAAGTGGATAAAAACCTGAGCTAGGACCCATCCGACAAGCCAATCGATATCACTTCTGTGGTTAGAAATAAAAAGTGCATGCTCTTTACCTGAAGTTAAATTAAGTTTATCAGCAAATGTAATTTAAAGAATATAGCTAGAAAATTAAACAGAAGAACGTAATTAACTAGCTAGAGAATCTTACCCATTAATTTATAAGTTTCTGGGTCTATGTACAGCTGAATCTGCAATGGCATAGTCAGTTAACCACACTGTTAGATCTGAACACACAAAAAAATTAACTAAAACAGAACAAAATAATAGAGGAATATAGTAAAATTTTGGCGACTAAAATTTCTTCTTATTTCTCTTTGAGAATATATTAGACTCTGCCTAATGAAGTTCATAGGAGATACCCCGTTGGTTCCACACAAACATGGTGTTCCTTTCCTTTACTTTTCTTGATAGTAGAAGAAGCTTTAGTAAAGAGGATGAAGAATTCCAACAAAATGTCAAGGTTCATTAGGTTCTCTTGCAGATTTAGTAGAAAATGAAGTAAAATTTGAACAAAAGAAATTATTGTTACCATTTTCTGTGATAAAAATATAATACAATTCCATAAATCATTTAATCTCGAGTAATGTGAACAATTCTGGAAACGAAAATAAAGGCCTCTAATCCAGACACCTTGATATTTGCCCACCAGTCGAATAGCCATACAGGCTGCAACCACAATATTTCCACAACTTCTTTGTTTATCGTTCTATATAAGTTCTTCGAAATTGGACGAACTAGGGCAAAGACAATAGCCTGAAAGTGAAAATATTACGAAATGCAATCAATACAAACCATTCTGTCAACAAAGTTGGTGCAATCCAATAAATATTTTAGTAACCTTCTAAAGAAATGTTTAGCAGTCTCATTGTTCTCCAAAGTTTTACTCAACATTTTTCATTCTGTATATATATTTTTTACTAATTATGGATTTATGGTACATAAATTAAAGTAGGGTGAAGTCATCCAATTCACGGGTATTCCAAAATGGAAATAAAAGTGCACTTGTTCGCATTTCCTTAATAAAAAAAAAAACAAAGAAAAAAAGAGAGAATAATCTTGAATGTCTCATAAACTAATTAAGGAATCACACTGAATGTGAAATATGCAACAATTTGAATCAGTTTCCATAGTGGAGGTTCAATTAGATAATCAGAGTAATTCTCACATCCAGAGATTGTAACCCTTATAACACTTTGAATTTAATATACAATTCAAGTTTTTCGCATTTACAATTGCATAAATGGAAATAATGCTCCCTGTAATTTGTTCTCATAAAAGCATGAGCTTGGGCATAATGTTGATTCAACTTCCCATAATGTCATTAAAACTGCAAAACACACACTTTTAACATGTTTGTCTTAGAAAATTTCCCATGATCATGATGAAATGCAAAAGTAACCAAAACAAATAAATCATTCTTAAAAAGAAACAAGAAAGTGCAAACCAGATATTTAAAATACTCAAGTGACAAAGTAAAAAGGGATTTGCAGAAAAGGGGCACCTGAACGAAGTTGATAACAAGACCAGAGAGGAGGAAGAGTACACCGAGAGGAAGAATGACTGCGGCCGCGATCGCCATTGCAGAGAAGATCGATCAAAAGAAGGCACCCACATGAATCAACAATTAAAGATTGGCCGGAAGAGAGAATTGAAGAAGTGTATTATGCATGCATAGTTGCCAAAGAGACAAAAGGCCATGTTTTTGAACGGAAAAACTCAAAACTGCAAATACTGACTGCGCCTACGCGCTACGCCACACCTTCCGCTACTGGCTACGCTTTCTAATTTATTCTGAACCAACGTTTTCTCAATTTTTCAATGGATTTCTTTTTCTTTTTATTTATAGATTTAGTTATTTAATTTTAAAGGCGTTATTAAATACTTGATAATTGGAATGAGTTTGGCTGAAAATAATTTGCATGTTTAGTAATATGATGAAATTCGATTATAAATATTGATGTTTGGTTTTACATGACCTTACAATCGAGATAAAGAAAATGCAATGAAGAAGTCGGTTAAGTAAACTCAAGAGAAGAGAACCCGACTTCTCTAAAATAACCTCTCAACCTTCTCTAGAACAATTTCTTTAAACACCTCTCTTAAAACAAATTCTCTAAAACATTAGGATCAATCAAATTATAGGCTTCATACCAAATACAAATAATAATTTAAACTCCACAACATCATACTATTATTTATGATTCTAGTAGACATATCTGAATACATATACTCAACCATTTATTATATACGGAGTAAATGTTTAACACATCATTAAGTAATGACTTCAAATTTCTTTTGTCACGAAAAAAATAATTATAAAAATAAATTGAACTTGAATTTAGGTTGCCTCGAGTTTAACTTTGAATTAGTTATTCGATTGGATTTAAGAATTTAAGTATAAGTGTTATTTGATAATATAAGATTCAAGCTTAGTTCAATTGACTCGAATTACATATATGAAAAATTATAATATGTGAATTGACATGATAACTCTTTATATTCAATACTACCAAAGTGATGCCAAATTCATTCAATTTATATCGATTATAACTTAAAAGTTTTAAAGCTTTATACCGGATACAAAGAGCTAGCTATTACAAGGCATAAGTTAAAAAAATTTGAAATTAACTGGACAAATCATAAAAAAAAAAAAAAAAAAAAAATTGAAACTTGAGATTGGCCCCCCAAAATAAATCAAATTTTGACCAAACAATTGGGTATGAGTTTGTACCTCTTTGTTCAACGATGGAAATATCCGCCCTCTTCTATATTTGTTAGAAAACATATAAAAATGAAAGCTATGGTAAAATTTGGATGAAATACAAACAACATAAAACGAAGAGAGAATTCCATTACTCGGAGTGTGCAATTTGTAACAGCGGGACTAAGAAAAGAAGAAAGAAGAAAGAATGAGTGGGCCGCAGCCGATGGCGGCGTCGCAGCCATACCACCAGGCAACCACCCTCGAGGAAGTCCGAACCCTTTGGATTGGGGACTTGCCCTATTGGGCCGAAGAGCCCTATCTCCAGAGCTGGTTCTCTCACACCGGCGAGGTTAACTTGTATTTGTATATGTTTATTGTTTCTTGTGGTTTTTAATTTTTATTCTTTTAGTTATGAGGTTTAAGAGAATTAGTACTCCTCTTAGTATTATATTGGTAATTCTTGGTATTAAATCATAATGGAATGTGGTATAGCGCTGCATATATCGTACTCTATTAGCAAGCGGCTGCCCAGCTTAGATTCATAGTTGCTATGGAGTACTAGTCAGGCACTAGAAGTGAATTTCGGGTACTATTAATTTTCAGAATTTTAGCCATAAATCATAATTCCATAATCATTTTCATTATTATTTTTTAAAATTTCTTTTCAGTGCTATGCTGTATCAAGTTTGCCTTAGAAATTAAGCCAATGGCTTTAAAAATTAGTTTTGGCAACGGATAAATTCATGATTATGTGTCTGCTGAGAAATTGATTGCCTTAAAATTTATCTGTAACTTATGAGTTTGCATGCTGCCTTGGTGAATTCCTCATTTACTTGGTGTTGGATTAAAAGGTGACAAATAAAGAGTAGAAGATACTGGAAAGATTTCTGTTCCTTGATTTGAAGTTACAAACTTACAATGCCTTTCATTAGTTCCACCTCTGATTTTTCTTTTTGTATTTAACTCCTAGATAAATGCTCATGTTTCATATTCAGTACCTCAATATTACAACACATAGTGTGTTCTCTCTTTGTGGATATGCTTTATTTTACATTATGACTCTGTGATGCACAGTGGTGTTTTATGTTCTTCACTTTGTTGGCATCATATTATATATTTTCAATAATAATGATTTTTTGATCCCAAATGCCAGTTAATTTATGAATTTGATCCTTTGAACTTAGTTGTATGCTTGTGTGAAAAATTGACATGCTGATATCTTAATAATCATGGTGGCTGATATAGGTACTTTCAATAAAAGTGATTCGAAATAAAATCACAGGCCAACCTGAGGGATATGGGTTTGTGGAGTTTACTTCACATGCAGTAGCTGAGCATATTTTGCAGTCTTATAATGGAACACAAATTCCTGGGACAGAATTAACTTTTAGGTTAAATTGGGCATCATCTGGGATTGGAGAACGACGTGATGCTGGCCCTGAGCATTCTATATTTGTAGGGGATTTAGCTCCTGATGTTACAGATTACTTATTGCAAGAGACATTCCGTACTCATTATCCATCTGTCAGAGGAGCCAAGGTTGTTACTGATCCCAATACTGGACGCTCTAAGGGATATGGCTTTGTTAAGTTTGCTGATGAGACAGAAAGAAACCGCGCTATGACTGAAATGAATGGTGCCTATTGCTCAACTAGGCCAATGCGTATAAGTGCAGCAACACCCAAGAAAACCACTGGCCTTCAACAGCCTTATGCAGTAGCCAAAGGTAACTTTCAAATATGCATGTATTCCCACATTGTATATCATGGTTTACCCGAGTCTATGATGCTGAAAAACTCCAAACATCGGGCCCTTAAGTTCTATCTGAAATTGGTATACACTAATGGTGTTTTATATTTATATTTATATTTTTTTGTGCAGCATTATATCCACCTCCAGTTTACCCTCCTGTGATGCCAACAATTCCCGAAACTGACGTAAATAATACTACTGTGAGTTGCAAACTTTGAGCTTTTTTTGTGGCTTCATATTTTCCATTCTTAATCTAATGCTCTTGCTGGATTGCAGATTTTTGTTGGCAATCTGGATCCAAATGTTACAGAAGAGGAACTGAGACAAATCTTTTTGCAATTTGGGGAAATTATTTATGTCAAGATTGTTGCTGCCAAAGCATGCGCGTTTGTACAGTTTGCTGCAAGGTCTGTTTTACTTTGGTATACCAAATATATTTAGAGGGTTTATTTTTGTGGTATTGTTGTTTAGTCATGGCTAGCTATTGCCATTGAGGCTGTTGGAAATCAGTATTTTGTTTGGGTCACTTGATTTCTTATCTATTATTTATTTTTATTTACATCATCTAGTTTTCATCTTTGGAACTTGTGCACATAGGGCATCTGCTGAAGAAGCAATTCAGAGGATGAATGGTACTGTGATTGGTCAACAAATAGTTCGTGTTTACTGGGGTAGGAGTCCAACTGTTAAACAGGTAACTAGTCTGCTGAAATTTCATATTGTGTTTTTGCTAACCGTGTGGTTACTTGCTGGTGACATACATCAATACAAAAATTGTCTAGTAGAATCATTTAGAGTTGACTATTGAAACATGTTTCATTGAAGGTATTCTTTTTACTATAGCCATTTCAAATTGATGTCTACTTTTTTACAATTGCAACTTTTCTTTCCTTGGGGTTTGGGGCTTAGCCTGGTGGTATGCGCTCTGTTAAGTCATTGTTTGGCTTTGTTAGTCAAAATCAAATAGGGCATTGAATTTGAAATATAATGAATATAGCTCAATAACCCTATAGAAGATGGAAAACAACAATCAAACGAGTTATAGACGAAAGGAAATGATAATGCATAACCTAGTGGAACTTCATGTCATTTGCTGATGCACATCATATCTTTACCTGCTGATGTATTGTCTGTAATGAATAATAGAAAAATGAAAGAGAGTGTTTTTACTCCTTTTTATTCACCTTGCTTAAAGAAATTATTCTCTCTCATGGGTGTTCAGTTTTCAATAGACTAATTAGTCCAACAAGAGCTTTTATGACTATTTGACCATCTATTTAGGATGCTGGTATCTGGGGTCAGGCAGCTGATGCAAGCCAATGGAGTGCATATTATGGTTATGGACAGGGATATGATGCATATGCTTATGGAGCCACTCAAGATCCTTCAGTTTATGCGTATAGCGCTTATCCTGGTTATGCTCAATACCCTCAACAGGTAATATTTGACCACTTTTTTGGTCATATTCACACTCCTGCTAAGTTGTCTTCATAGTATATTGTTTCGCTGGCTGACTTTTTTCAGTGATTGAATAACTATATTATTAAATCCCATCTTGTTGAGAAATGGGCAAAAATGAAAACCAGATCCAACTTCCAAGACATTTTTTTTCTGGTGGGGTGGAATTTGGATTTTACTGATATCCTGGAAGAGATTATGATTTAGAATTGATCCTGCTGAAGTTATTGAGATGGTACAATTAGAAAAGTTTCAATGCAAACTTGATTGTGATCTTCTCTTCAAAGGATGCCCTTAGAAAATGTGGGGAATTGATTTCAAGCCTCTCCCATTCTACACATTAATTTCAATCGGCCTATCATTCTCCAATCTCCATATCTCTGATGGTTCACTTTTTAAAGCTTGAACTAACTTTTATTTCAGGTGGCAGCCACCATCTTCAACAATCCCTCAAGATAACCCAAATAGATTCTTTGTGTTATATCGCTTCTTGCATCCTGCTTGACACTGCATGTCTTCATTTCCTATGCCCCTAGAAAAAGAACTTTTCACATGCCTTTTCCTTCACCAGTGGGCACAGAATTTCCTGGTGATCTGATTCCTTTGGTGTCTTGCTTAATTTAATTCCTTCACTGAAAATGGAAACCTTGAAATTTCAAGGCTAGATTAAAATAAAGTAATGCCAACAACTCTGTCATCATTCCTTTAATTTCAAGGCTAGATAGGCCCAAGCTCATGTGAGAAACTTCATGGGAGAGACTGCCAAGAGATTTGCTGGCTAGATTTGTAAAGCTATTTAAGAAAAGGGGTTTGAAATTTGTTGCTACCTTGTGACCATTTTGGGGGAACATTATCTTGTATAGTTGTATGATTGGGGAAAATTTATGGTTTAACCTTTTTCAGAAGTAAACTGATGAGCTTATTGTGATGGTAACTCTCACATTTAGCCAATTTTCTCATAATCCTCCTATTTAAATTTACCCACAGTAGAAGCATAAAACATGAGTTGTTTATTTATCTTTAATTGCCGAGTTTAAGAATGTGGGTGATTAATATTACTATTCAAACACCGGGGAAAAAGAGAGGAAACAATGATGATAGTTACCTCAAATCATGTATCATCCTTCTGATGTAGGGTGAAGGAGCTCAAGATATTGCAACCTTGTCTGCTACTATGCCGGCTGTGGACCAAAGGGAGGAACGGCAGGACCCTTTGGCTACACCTGATGTTGACAGGTATTCCTTCTTTCACTATTCCAATAGATGCATGTTTTACCACATGCTGTATTTATTGCTAAATTTCATGAAAATGGGTAAATTTATGACTCCAGTTGTCTGAAGGGCAGTATTAAAGTGTATTGAAATGGCAATTTTCTGTTCATAGGTTAAATGCTTCTTACCTTGCTGTCCATGCAAGTGCCATCTTAGGCCGGCCTCTATGGCAAAAGACAGCATCACTTTCAGAGCAAGCGTAGAATTCATCCCTCACAGAGATCCTATGGTTTCATTTTTGTAATGACATTTAACGGCTGAGATTTTTCCATATTGTAGGATATAACTATATAAGAAACCGTGTTGTTTACTATGTTACAGTACATGCTACTTCCAGGATTCTCCAATGAAATGCTATGTTCTAAATATATACATAGTTTCATCTGTAATTATTGTCTCTTGTTGCTTTGGTAGACCTTCTTTTAGAAGCTGTTATCACTGCTTCATCTCTTATTAAGCTAGTAGACTAGATAGACTAAGAGTGTTTAGTTATCAAGATGGTGATGGTTTTTGTTTAGTTTTTAGCAGATTCAAAATCGATTTGGAGACTAAGAGCAAATTTAGTTAACTGGTTTTTATTTGAAATGTTCTGATTTCCAATAGTTAATACCACCACTCATAACAAATTACATACTAAATATTAACAATTTAACAAATTACATATTGAATGTTAACAATTTACATATTGAATGTATCTTAAATAGATTTTAAAAAAAAGGTGTAATTAAATTCTACAATTATTTATTCATCAAGTTGTTGCTAATTACCGATTTAGACAATTTTGAACAAAAAGAATAAAAAAACTAAAACTAAAAAGTTGTCAAATTGATACTATCGCCATCAATGCTGACTAAAACATAATTTTAAGAAAGTGTAAAATATCAAAATTTCAACAATATGTATATGTTTATAATAGAAATTACAAATATAAGTAATATCTCCACCATTTTTCATATTGAAAACATGACATTGTAGAATTTCTTTTATATATAGTTAATTAACTTAGTGGATCACACAATGCATGGGTGTTGCATAGCAACCAAAACAAGATCACACAAATTCAAGCATAGGCTAATAGGTTCTCTTTAGTCCCAAGAACATGAGAACAATGCTAACATAATCAAATCTGTAGCCAGCCTTTAGGAGCTGAAGCTTCTTAAAATCCCATGGAGGATATCTGAACCAAAAGTCTATCAGATAACTTCTTCTAGCAATTACTTTCTCATGGCTGAATGTATCAAATGAGAACTTCCCATGGTACCTCCCAAACCCACTCTCTCCAACTCCCCCAAATGGAAGAGTATCAGCTGCATACTACAAAATACCAAAAAAAAATAAAAATCAATACGGTATCAGAGCAAGTAGTAGATGTCATTAAATTAGGCGGGTGTCGCCTTTCAGTAGAGTCTAAAGTATAAAATAGTTATTTGTTAGGCAGAGGCTTGTAAAAGGCCAAGTCCAGCAACAAAGGCAGAGGGTGAGGGTCAAATCCAGGCATCCAGCACATTGCCTCTCGAAAATGTGGCGGTATATAAGGAAATAAAGTTGTGTTTTTGCTACGAGTTATAGCTTTTGGCGTGGTGATAACATAATGGATGAACTTACTTGGACAATTGTATCATTGAACACCAAGCTTCCTGAAGATGTCTGAGATACTATCTTGTTCTTGAGTGTTTCATTATGAGTGAAGGCATAAATGGTAAGAGGTTTAGGCCTGAAGTTGATGAAATCAATGCTGTCTTCAATTTTCTCCAGCTGCCATAACAACAACACAATTGACTTTATACAGATATTTCCATAGAAAACAGTTGAACTGTATTTATATGTTAACAGGAAGTCAATTCTCACTGTTATTATTGGGAGAATTGGACCAAAGATTTCTTCTGTCATGACTGCAGCATTAAGAGGGGGATCCACCAACAGCGTTGGCTCGATGAACCTGCGCGTAGATTGCCATGAGTTTTCGAGATTTGTGGCGTTGCATATACTGTATGCTCTCTGAAGAGATACTTACAGATTATCTTCATCCATTAAACCACCATAGACCAGAGAAGCTTTCACTTTAGGCTCATCCAAAAAACTCTTCAGCCTTGTGAAGTGTTTTTTGCTGACTATCCTGGCAACAGAGTGTGTCTGTTTTGGATTGTCTCCAAAAACTGCCTGGATATATTTCTTCAGAAGTTGGACCTGATTCCAGAGTAATCATTTGAGAAAATTAATGTTTCCCAGTTTGAAAACACAGACAAGATTTTGACTAAATCATGGGAAAAATCAAAGAAAAACAGAAGTACTATTTTACCAGCTCAGATGAAAACTTCCTTTCCACAAGTATGTAGTCAATTACAATGCATGCTTGACCAGAACAGGTGCCAAATTTTCCAGCAAGAATCCTTTTCAATGCAATCTTGGGAAGTTTACAGAAGGAAGTCATGAGAGAGTATTAGGATAAGCGCTTACCACTACCCAAAGCTGTCAAGACAGTAATTTTATTTTCTTATACCTTCACACATTTTCAAGAGTTAGGTGCTGGACTTGGCCCTTTACCGACCTCAATCCAACAATTCCCTGACCATATGATGTAAGACTTGGCCATTTATGGGCCTTCGCCCAACAATCCCCTAAACATATGGTACTGGGCTTGGCCCTTTACCGGCCTCCATCCAGCAATCTAATAGTCACATAATGCTGGATTGGCCCATTATCTGCCTCCGCCTAACAATCTCTTACCTACATGGTGTTGAACTTGGCCGGCTTTCACCCAACAATCCTCTAGTCATATGGTGCTGGATTGACTTTTATCAACCTCCACCCAATAATCCCCTAACTATATGGTGTTGGACTTGGCCTTTTGGGTGCCTCCCTCCAACAATCTCCTAGTAACATGATGCTAGACTTGACTCTTAGCGGCCTCCGCCCAACAGAAAGATTGCTAATGAACAATAAAGATTACCAAGAACAAAAGGAAGAAGGAATTACATCTTTATCCCAAGAACTGGAAAGAGAATCAACAATGGCAGGGCATTTTCCTCCCAGTTCCAAAGTGACCGGAGTCAGGTGCTTCGCCGCGGCAGTCATAATGAGTCTCCCCACCGCTGCACTGCCTGAAATCAGCTCGAAATCAACAGTGGTCCAAGAAAAACAAAGAAAAAACTCTCCAGAAATGTGAGTGGCATTAAACCTGTGAAGAAAATCTTGTCCCATTTATGCTCCAACAGCCTCTCAGAAACCAAACTCCCACCTTCAATCACCTTAAAAGCTTTAGGGTCTAAATAAGCAGAAATAGACTTGGCTATCACTGATGAACATGCCGGAGCCTGCTCTGACGGCTTAAGAACAGCAACACACCCTGCGGCTATTGCTCCGATGATGGGTTCCAATGCTAACCCTTCATTAGCAGAAGAAAATATTTTCATTTCACAACATTTTTCACATGCATAGAATTAAAAAATGGAGAATTTTTTTTTTTGCTGATCATCACCAATAGGGAGATTCCAAGCTGAAAAAACCAGGACTAAACCCAGGGGTTCAGGAATTATCTCCGCTTTTGCAGGGAATGCAGCAAAGGGCAATTTGGCCTGGAAAACAGTAACAGCCATTCTCAAGTTTAAACAGAACAGAACAGAAAAAGACCATTTACCAAAACACAGAAAGATATATCAAAGATGATACCTTTTTACCAGACATCCAGCCCTTTAAGCCTGCCATGGCAAACTCTATAGACTTTACAAGTGGTCCAATCTAAGGATGAAAATAAAAAGGGGGCTGGGGAGTTAGAAAAATGGGAATAGACTGAAAATCTGAAACAGCTTCATGTAGGAATATAATTTGTATGAGTGACCTCATCTCTGTAGGCTTCAACATGGTGTTTTCCCAGGTCTTGTTTGAGGGCCATGGAGATTTCATCTTCTTTCTCCTGAACCAGTCTGAGCAAAGCTTTCAACTGGGATCTCCTCCAAGATTCTTCCCTTGTTTTACCTGAACGGAATGTCTTCCTTAGCTCCTCCAAACTTGCTCCAAAATCTTCCATGGATGCTCTGCTTTCTAGCTGTTTTTTTTTTCTTCTGAATTGTGTTTTCTCTAGCTCAAGCGTTGCCCAGTATTTATACTCATTCATCATTCAACTTACAGTCTTCCTAGGTTCTGATATATGATTAGGACCTCACAGAACCTACTATGGTTGCACATAAATATTACATCTGTCCATTAGACAATGCGCTATTCATTAGTCAAACTAAATATGTGTTTGGTTTACAGAAATGAGTATCAAAGTCATTGTTATTGTTTAATTGACAGATTTTTATAACACTACTTTGAGTTTTGATTATCTCATTAATTGCAAAACTCATTCTGTAATAAAATAAGGATTTCATTTCCCTTCCTTCTCATCTTCCCCAACCATTACTAATCATTCACATTCCACCCTACAACTAAACATGCAAAATACTTTCACCAAAATTCATTACCATTACTAAGTATTTGATACTTACTCCGATTCAGATTCTCATGTGTGAACCAAACGCACCATAACTCTTTTTTCTTTATTCATTTTATACAGTAATTTTTTTTTTTTTTTTGTGTTTAATGGTATTTTAATGTAATTTTTAAATATATAAAATTTATATACTCTTAAATTCAATATAATAAAAATTGAATTATAAATGATTTCAAGTTTCGTTAACAAACAAAAAACACATAATGGAAATGAGGGTGTAACAAATTTTGTTTTTACTTTTGTGTGATTTACAATTTTTTTTTTTCGCATTAATGTTTGATGGTGGACTCCTAAATGGCACTTGTCGTTCTCAAAAAATAAAAAATAAAAAATGGCACTTGTCAAATCGATCATTAATTATCTTAGCCAAATGATATTCAAGAAAATAGTGGCATTATCGGGAAGAGGTGGATGAGTGTGAAACATGATTTTCATACTTGGATCACTATGAATTATATTTTTATTAACACTAACTTAGTCGAGATTGTTGTACAAGATCTTTCTAGTACCGTTTATATTTACCTCTCTTCTGTTGTTTGTGGATTATTATATACAAGATTTTTTTTAATACGGTATAGGCTTACTTTTTCTACATAATTTGTGAGCTATTACATAAGGGTCTTTTTAATAAAGTGTACATTTACTTCTCTTTGTGTGGCTTGCGAGCAATTACATGCATGGTTTTCCTAATATAATTTATGTATATGTTTACCTCACATGCGTGATTTGTGATTATTATATATTCCCTCTGTCCCATTTTATGTGTTGGATTTGGTTAACAAAACTTGACTAAGTTATTTATAATTTAATTTTTCATAATATTAAGTTTATAAGTAGTATGTAAAATTTATATATTTATAAGCTACAATAAAAGTATACTCTGTATTAAATATTAAAAAAATCAAATTTAAAAATTATAAGAAAATGTTAATAGAAATAAGTAGGAAAGAAAGAATTGTTTTGGTAGTTAATTAGTGGAACGAGAGTGTAGCGGATTTTAAAAATGTGTATCTGCCTTCATGCCTTCAATCCGCTAATGGTAGATTTTTACTAAGTTGATCCATATCCCATCTAGTATTAGTGGATGGACAGGATCGAAATGAATTTCACATCCCATCTTTTATTTGTGGATGGATTGAATTGAAAAAAAAAAATGGCCGATCCATGAATACTCATAGCTTGGGGGGTTATGTGAATTATTGGAGTAAAAGGGTTATAGGTTATGATTAAAATAAGTCAAATTGGTAGTTTTAGTAGGAAGCTGTAACATGTAAGCGTTTTTTTTAGGTGAATTTAGATTAATCAAAGAAAAAGATTTGAAGGAAGTTGTGAAAGTTATATAGGGCATGAGAGGATTGAGAGGTAAGTGTTGAGCATATATATAATATATAAATATAAATGTGCACTCCAATTATTAGCTTACGCTTTAAGTTGAGATGAAACAAATGCTTCAATTTGATATTAGAGCTAAGTAGCTAACTTCATACCAAATGTTATTATGATTCACGTGTAGCTTGAAACCCATTAAAACCACACACGTGAAGGAGCGTGTTGAATATATAACATATAAACATAAATATTCACTCCAGCTATTAGTTCATACTGTTAGTTGAAATGGAGCACATGCTTCAATTGTAAATACCTGGAATCTCTTATTTATTATTTAACTATTAAAATTACCAATTAGGACATGGGAGGTAAGCACATGGAGTCTCATTTATCATTACTATATTATGGGAGGTAAGTGTATGGAGTCTCAATTATTATTATTTAACTATTACTCTATTATAAGCAATGGGGTCTCTCATTTATTATTATTACTATATTAGTATATTATGATAGGTAAGTATATGGAGTCTCACTTATTATTTCACTATTAGAGGCAATGGGGTCTCCCATTTATTATTACTATATTATCATAATGAACCCCTTAACATCATTAGTCTTATGATGAGGTAACTAAGTTAAGTCAAACTAATAAGTAATTTGAGTCAATCTGGCTTCGAAACTCAATATATAATTAAAACCTAAAATCTTCAATCATGACAGGAATCAAACACTCATTACCTTATTTCTACATCGAGAAACAAGTTTTAAGTGAGATTTCTTATTCACTACACCAATGTCGATCCTATGATAAAATAGTAAATATCATCTAATCACATGTACAAGTTAGTTAATGAGATAGAGTGGTTGTACTCAACTACCGGTCCCAACATATCATCAAAGCACTGTACTTGTTGAAGTTTAACATGCTGAGAGTTTGATTTTTTTATTTTTATTTTTATTTTGAAAACTATAATCTAACCTATCAGTAGTATATGCTCAACATGATTTTTCGTTTAGAACAACAATAGTAATACCACTAAACCACAAGGTACTTAACTCAAGAGTTTGAGTTTTAAAGAGTGAAATTTTAGTTCTTTTGTTTAGTTGAACTATTTTTGAATGTTTTTCTTTTTAATGTTCCAAAAAATCTTAATAAAACACTTCTCAATAAGCATTTTAGTCTAATACCAAGTAATACCGACACATGACTAGAAAGTTAATTTTAAATTCAAGATAGACTTTTATATTTAGAGTTGATCTATTTTATTGATTTATTTATCGAAACTACCCTTATCATTAAAAAGTACAAAATGAGGAAAATGTACATGTAATATACTAGGCTATACTAGCAATTAACCAATTTAGCAGCTCCAACTTCTCTATTCAAAATAATAATAATAATAACTACAAATTTCAACATTAGTGTTTTAAATGTGCAATTACAAACTTACACACTACTAATTAAATTCTTGATTCAGTACTTTAAAAAATGCTACAAACTTTAACATTGGTTTTTCAAATCTTCTCAGTACTTGTCCTTGCGGTTACTCATTTTATTAAGGGAAAAAAAATATTTTGGCATGAATACTTATAACTTAAGCAATACTCCGTATATATTAATATATTATACATAAATAAATAAATAAATAAATAAATAAATATATATATATACACACACATACACACACGCAAACAAATATATTTTATTTTATTTATTTATTTAATGTGAAGGGCGAGATACCTACCTCAGCTCATATGGGCATACCTGCCTCCACACCCATGCCAGTATAAAAATTTCTTCCGTACCCACACTCATTACCCAAATCTTGCAGTGTAGCAGCTACTTTACTACTCATTAGGTGAGATATGGGTAACCTATCAGATACGAGGTAACCATTTTTTATTTAAATTTTCATATGTAATATTATATATCTATAATATAATGATATGTATGTTCATCTTTTGATGATAGACATTACTTAATTTTTTTTTAATATTTAACTATTAAGTGCTTCTTTTTTAACTCATAATAAGTCAGTCAATTCTTAGAATCATATATAGATAACTTTAATTTATTATTGTTATGTCACGTGATAGTTGAGTGATAAATTCATATATAGGGGAAAGTATCACTTACGTTGCATTTTATTCACTACATTCACATGCATTGTTAGACAGAATTGGACAAAAATGTTGGACCACCAGTTTGATGAATTCATGAAAACATTCCGTACAACGTTAGTTATTGATGATTCTTGGTTTTCTACTACCTCGTAGCACTACTCATGCATTGGACGTGGGTTGAGTAATGCCAACTTTATAAGGACAGCCGTGCAAATTTCTTCTTAAACGGACAGTGACCAAATAACAAAATTGGTTTACTTTTTATTTTATTTTTATTGTGGTATGTATGGGATCGGAGTCAATCGCTATTCTATCTAGCATTTTCAGATTTACCATTTTGACTTTAAAAAAAAAATATTTTAGTATTCTGACAATATTTGATAATAGTATTATAATAATAACAATAATAATAATAAAAATAATAAAAGATAAGTGTATTTTTAAAAATCATTGTAAGGAAAAAAGGCATTATAAAATCTCCACGCATTAATACATCTTTAACTTCATTTTCATTCTTTATGTACGTAACTAATGGGTCAAGATTATTCTAAACATAGATATTCAAATTAACTCATTACGAGTGAGCAAAACATGATATTGGATCTTGTGCCGCCATCCAATTAAGGAGCAATACAAGAAGATGGTCTCGAATGTAGGAGGAAGTTATATGGTCTTGTTTGATAATTTTTTTATTTTTTATTTTTTGGTTAGTTTTTCTTTTGACAAAGTTTAGTTGGAATAATTTAATCCTAAGAATGCTATTCCTAGAAATAAAATATCAAAACAAACCATGAAATAGGTCTATTCTCAACATGCTATTCTATTCTTTGCTCCAATAATTGCCCCACATCCTAGGGGTGTAAACGAGCCGAGCCGAGCCCGAACTTAGAGGTGCTCGAGTTCGAGCTCGACTCGAAACATGAGAGCTCGAGCTCGGCTCGAGTTCGATCGAGCTCAAAAAATGAAGCTCGAGCTCGGCTCGTCTTATTTTCGAGCAGCTCGAGCTCGGCTCGATTGGCTCGACTGTTCGAACTCGAGCTCGAGCTCGAGCCGAATATCGACTCGTCATGGCTCGAGTTCGAGCTCGTGTTGGAGCTCGAATTTGACTTAATTAACTACATGCATGATGCATCAAATAATAATAATAATTTTTGTACTCATACATTACTAATAATACATCATAAGTCCAAACTGCATAGTTCAAAGTACTCAATAGTCCATACAAGCTGACAATTCCAAACTGCATAGTTCAAAGTACTCAATAGTCCATACAAGCTGACAATTCCACATCAACTACAAGTCTTCATCGTACTTTCATGAGTTGGATAAAGGTAGATAAATTTCTTGGTACGATTTATCTTTCTGAAAAAAATAAAAGGTAAACAAGCTTGTAGTTAACTAGATATTTTTAAAAGACAATGTAGAAAAGTTATAGATTAAAAATAAACTTACTTTATTTTTGGTAACTCCGTGTATATGTCGAAGCCAATCACCCCCACAAAGTAAAGCTTGTACTGTTTCCGGTAACAATGATGCACGATAAGAATCAATTACCCTTGTTCCAGCACTAAACGTTGCTTCTGAAGCCACACTAGTAACAGGTATAGCTAAACTATCTGCCGCCATTCTTGACAGTATTGGATACTGCATTCTATTCATCTTCCACCAGTCCAAACAAGAAAAGTCACTAGGAAGCTCATTCTTTTTAAGACGCCCTTTTTCTAAATAGTCCACTAACTCTGATCTTTTAGGTTCTGCAGTCTCAACTTGTGCACAATATGCATCAAAATCATCCCAAGTATGTGTAGAACTTTGGTGGCTGACTTGGCTCTCAAAAGCCATTGAAGAACCTAGTGTAAAAGTTAAATTGTTAATATAAAATAATAAAATAAAAATAATTATTTGGTTGATTGTGCAAACTGCAAAGTACCTGCCGGACTTGTAAAAATTCCTTGGTTGATTGATTTAGCAACATACTCTTCATAAAGAGTATTAATGATCTCCTTCACTTTTGAAATATTTTCTGCAGCTTCCTTACTAGAATAAAGTCTAGGAAAACAAAATTCAACTGCAAGCATTTTTTTTGTTGGATCAAATACAGCACCTATAGCCATCAACAAATTACACTCACCCCAATATTTATCAAACTTCATCTTCATTATCAGAACCAAATTTCGAATAAAGGAATCTTCATCATCTACACGACCATCCAATGCTGATTTGATTTTTTGAACTTCCTGAAGAAATAAATTTGAAGTTGGGTACTCACAACCTGAAACAAGTAACAACATAAAACCAATTAGAAGAAACAAAGTTTTGTACTTAAAGAAGAATCAAATTAAAAGAAACAAACCTGAAATTACGTGAGTTGCTATCCAAAAAGCCTCTAATATTGAGCAAACTTTGCTAACATTATCCCAATCAGCTTCCGATGGACAACTGTCAAAGAATGGATCACGATCTTGTAGCATCTTAAAAGCTTCTTTGAACTTAAGTGCACAACTTAACATCTCAAAAGTCGAGTTCCATCTAGTCTTACAATCACGAATCAATTTTCTATCTTTCAATTGCAATTGTTGCACACAATCTGCAAATTGTATACGCCTAGCCT
>NC_044919.1:35626336-35677585 GCF_003576645.1 Ipomoea triloba | reverse complement strand
AAAATCATCCCACACACATGATGTCTTTTTTCTCTTGTTTGTTTGAAAATCTTGTTGGCTAACTGTTTCTTCATTTTGTTGTGTATCATGGTCATTGGAATGTAATCCTATTTTTTCAAATGCTCCAGCTTGTTCATTCACCTCAATATTTGTTTCAATATTTTCACCAACTGCATTACTTGAGGTGTATGTATTTTGAGGAATAGATGAATTTTCAGTGGACATGACTACTGAAAATAATAATAAAACTAATTAAGTTCACAACACCAAAACATAAGCCAAAGTCCAAACACTAATTAGTAATTACTACAAAGCAGCAAGCACAAGAATGTAAATTGGCTACTGAATCTCAAGACTCTGAATTTGACCATAATTTAGATGTACTCATCTCAAGGTTTATGAACCAAAGCAAACCTAGTCAATAATAAAGTATTAATGTTTAAATTTAATTGAATATTTGAATTAAATGTAAATATGTAATTAAAGTAGTATATTTATGTTTCCAAACACTAATCAATTTATGTTCCAAGAATGCAAGATAGCAGCACTTAACAGTTAACAGTAGTATATTTTTCTCCCAAAAAAAAAAAACAGTAGTATATTTCTTCTATCCAAAAACAAACACTATATTTATAAAAAAACAGTAGTATATTTCTTCTATAAAAAAAAACAGTAGTATATTTCTTCTATCCAAAAAAAAAAAAAAACAGTATATTTCTTCTATAAAAAAACAGTAGTATATTTCTGTTCCAAGAATACAAGAATGTAACCTGTTGCAGCTGCGGGAAACGGCGGTGGGCGAGAGGCCGGTCGATCTCTGCTGCGGCGGCGGCCAAAGGCTGGTCGATCTCGGCTGCATCAGCGACGGAAGCGAGAGGTGGCTCGTGCTGCTGCTTCGTCTGCTGCCGTTCTATCGCGTCGTCTGCTGCCGTGAGGGATAAACGGGAAGTGGGAGGAATGGAGGTGGAGACCGGAACTGGAGAGGTGAGACTTGAGAGGTGAGAGGTGAGAGGAGAGGTATGCTGATGGTGAGTGGCGGCTTAAGCTTAAGCTTTTGATTTAGGGTTAACTGTACCTATGTCTTTACTCTTTTTTATTATTATTATTATTATTATTATTATTATTATATAAAAATATGTGTGGCTCGCGAGCAGCTCGACGAGCCACGAGCCTAAAATATTTAGGCTCGAGCTCGACTCGATTATTTAACGAGCCGGCTCGAGCTCGGCTCGAGCTCGAAGTTGACCGAGTTCGAGCCGAGCTTTGACCGAGTAGCTCGCGAGCGGCTCGCGAGTGGCTCGACTCGTTTACACCCCTACGGCACATCCTAGTCCCGATATGATTGTGGATGAATAAATCACGGTAACTCAGTAGCCCATTAAGTAGAGAACCAGTACTTAGTGCCCACAAGGAGCCACCCTCACAAGAAGGTAAAATTCTCGTTCTACAGATATCAAGGCTCGATTCTATGTCTTTACCCATAATATGTTGTTAATAACCAACTAAACTACATGTGCAAGCTACACTATTCATTTCTTGGTTTATTCTAATATATTTACTAAATAATTAATTTTTTTTAATATTACATACTCTTTTGTCTTGAAGACTTATAAGAAGAGAAAAATCATCAATTAATCAATTATCAATTCATCCAAAATAGTCGTCATTCAACTATGTAAACCTTATTAAATTTAGTCATTCGATATAATAAACTCAACATTAAATTGAGTAAATTTTGTATAATCGATGGACTATTTTGAATTGGTAATCAAGGACTAAAATAGAAATTATTGTATAGTACGTCAAGTGACCATTTTGATTATTATCTCTTTAAAAGTCTTTAGTTTGCTTGAATTCAAACATTATAGAGTATTAGAGAATAATATTATATAGATTAAAAATTTCACATTATATAAATTAATCATAAAAATACCATAGAGTAAGGCATCCATTGAATTTTTTGGTGCCAACCAAGAGAGATGGGTTGGAAGGGAAAAAAAAAATTGTCAGCATTTTTACGTGTTCGTTGGGCAAGCATGTCACGTCAAGCTCCAATATAATTCATTTCACCGCTTCCTAACAAAAACTACTGAAAAGAAAAAAAAGAAACAATTTTGACACTAATACAAAATCCTTTATCTTTTCTCTTCCAACTAAGAAAAAACTCGTCAAAATCTCCTTGATAGGGATGCTCCGAGATATTACGTGGAGTATTTGGCCCACTACATTATATATAGTTGGTTGAATTGTTGTGGTGATTCCCAACTTGAAAATAAAAATGTAGTGCAATAACGACAATAAACTTATAAAACTTTTAATATTCGTAAAACATCTAAAAAGTGATCGAAGTGTTTAATCAACAATAAATAGAATTAGACAATTTTTTTTAAACAAGAAAATTAAATAATACTCCGTATTTAATAGACGGTTCTATCATCCAGCTACTTAATTGTACGTCATCCAATGAGGGAACATTACCATCTTTTCACTTAATTAGTGTCTTCAATTCCTCCCTTTGCCAAAACACCAAAGACATGACTTGTTCCATAAACCTGTGCTCTCAGTTTTTCTTTATTCTTTTTTATATTATTTCTTTGAAAATTTCTTGCGTACCTATTCATACTTAAATGCCCAATTGTCCACTACACATATCATCATCACCTCCAGCCTCTTCTATTAAGATTTGTTTTGCTTGCTGGTACGATGTCATAATCTCTCACTATAAATGTTCATGTCTCATTATTTAATTGACAAGTAATCTGACAAATGAAAAACAACATCTTATTACTGGGTCGTCTCTATTAGTTAACAAATCATTAAAACCATCATCTCAGAACAATCTAGGAGTAATGCGACGTACAATATACAAGCTAGATAGGATGACCAAAGACATTATTAATCAAAATCAAATTAAATGGCGTGATAATCCAAGTGTTTTAATGAATTAAAGGAGGTCGTTGGGAAGAAAACAGGCAAGATAATGCGTGGACTGATAAGTATGAATTTTTTTTCAACAATAATATTTCTGAGTCCGAAAGATCAAACTCACAAATATTCTTGAATTGGTGAAAAAGCTCATAGTTCTGAACCCAATGGTTTTGGGCTGAAAATATTTTGAGAAAATATAAAACATATACTACCTTGTAAAAAATAGTAAATGTTTTAAAAAAATTAATATTTTAAATTTATTAATATATTGACATAAATATATTATAATTTAATTATAACTATTTTGGTGAGAATTGAACAACCCATCCATACTCATCTACCATTCTTTGGAGTGCTATCGACATGTGCCCACTAGGAAATTTTTGTTATTTTAATTTATATGCCATATTTATTATTATTGACCGGTTAAATCAATTATTTTTTCTTTACTTATTTTTTTAAAAATTTTCCTATTATTTTTAAATGTAATACTATTTTAATGTAATTTTTAAATATATAAAATTTATATATCAATACTAAACATAATATTAATAAATATTAAATTATAAATAACTTCTATTAAAATCATTAATCGAGTAAAATTTTTTTGAAAATTTAATCGAGTAAAATAAATAAGATGAGATTGAGGAAATACTCGTAATAAACACTCTTCCTTCAAGTCGCTGCCAACTTATGGCTCTGGTGTACAATCATAGATTGACATTTGACAATACAAGATTCCCTCAATCCCTCACGTTGTAAAAATCCTTCCAACCTCAACGAGATTTCCTCAAACTTGGCATACTACCTTGAATCACAAACTCCTATTATGATGATTTAACATGCACCTACCAACTAATTTGCATAATAGTTTGATCGTGATCGTCGAACTCTAGCACAAGTGCCGGGCTCATCAAATTAACTAGGTTGTTCTATAGCAAGCAAATAATAAATGAGGTGCACAACATATGTGATCCTTACACGTACTTGTTGAATGTAAGAAAGTGGTGAACAACCGTCAATCACTTCGCACTTATATATGTGTTTTATTAATAATTATAATATATAATATAATATAAATGATATTATGGATGATGGTGCATAATCGACATTGATATATATGTGAAAAACAGATACGTGTCGAGTGTCGACTTTCGAGTTATAATCCACTTGCCCATCTTGTATTTGTGGCACGGTGTGAGGTGTGAAGGTCCAGAATGATGAATTAAATGATGATTGGTGTCGTCCAAAATTTAAAGATCAAACTTTCTGAACAACTAACTGACAACCAATTTGTAAAGGTTAGGAATGGCAGCATTATTTAAGTGCAGCATTCTGAGCAGTAAGTCAAAAGTCAAAACGCAACTACTATGGTACTGTATATCACTATATATGCCCCCTCGTGATTAATTAAACCCATACCCCCCTTTCTCCATCCTCCAACCTAAGTACATTCTTCGCCTTTATTTCACCTACAAACTCTGAAAATTATTGTTACTTTCCTTGCTAGCTACGCATGAACATTTGTCCTAGACTATTGTCCTCTTTTCTGCCACTCTGATCTCCATAATATATGGGCGAAGTGATTTCCATTGAGATATGATATATGGATGGTTGGTGTTAATGTAAATGTTACAGTTATTTCGGCATGCAATCGTAGGTTTAAAGTTTAGTATTTAATATATGGAGATGAATATGAATCATAATGTGAAGAAGACTTTGAGCAGCTCGCGGCTATTAGAGTTGAAAATATTATGTTGTATCGAGAAAAAAGTGTGAATTGAATTCCCTTTCGAGGTTTACAAAGTTCTCTTTATAGCTATTTCTAAACTAGTATAGGCATGGTTATTACGTACATTAACATAATATACGATTGAATTTTAAAACAATTACCGACATGATGAAGTTATAAAAAGCCTCGTAGACAATAATATAATAAAATTTAGGAATAAGGGTCAAATAGACCACTGAACTACACACAAAACTACAATTAGGTCATCGAACTCGAAAAGATTACAATTGGGTCCCTAAACTACACAAAATCATGCAATTAAGTCCAAATTGACCTGTTTAATTACCTATTATTGTGCTGACGTGGCGGTTAACAATTTTTAAAATAATATTTTTAATATAATTTTAATTAAAATAATTAAATAATAATAATAATAAAATTAAAAAAAAAAAACAGAATTGCCGTTCGTCTCCGGCAGTCTTCATCTCTATGGCGAAGGTCCAGCCTTCGTCTCCTGGCCATGGAGACGAAGGCCGGACCTTCGTCTCCCTGGTAGTGGAGACGTAGGCTGCCGGAGACAATCCGTCTCCGACAGTTCTTCTATTTTTTTAATAATTATTTAATTATTTTAATTAAAATTATTTAAAAAAAATTATTTTAAATATTGGTAACCGCCACGTCATCACAATTGTAGGTAAACAGGTTAATTTGGACTTAATTGCATGTGTTTGTGTAGTTTAGGGACTCAATTGATTCTTTTTGAGTTCGATGGTCTAATTGTAGTTTTGTGTGTAGTTCAGTGACTTATTTGACCCTTATTCCTAAAATTTAAAAGATTAAAAAGACAAGAATTTACCCAATTTGGCTAAATGCCAAATTGCCAATTACCCCCCACGATTAAAAAAAAACTTCATAAATACGTTAATATGTAGACTAGACAACAACAATATAGTCATATAAAATGATTGTAGCCCAACTCAAATTGTGAAGAAACACAAAATAAATTTATAAGTTTTGCTTTAATAGCAAAAAATATAATACAGAGTATTGATTTCACATTCTTGTGGATACTAGTGTACAACATTAAGCAGGCACCGGCAAATTATGCTGTGGACCCAGGTCTACCTTGCAAGGTGGACCTGGGTCCAAAACTACGTCGTTTTTATCTCCTTTTTCCTTTTTTTTTTTTAATTTTTTTTTTATAAAATTAGTAAACATATTGCTGAATGTAGAGTTGTCCAAAAATGTGTGAATGTAGAGGTTTCAAAGTGTGAATGTAGAGTATAGGAATCGTGAATGTACAGTTATGATTGTGTGTATGTAGAGTTGCCCAAAAATGTGTGAATGTGAATGTTTCAAATTGTGAATATAGAGTATAGAAATCGTGAATGTAGAGTTATGCATGTGTGAATCTGTAATAGAGTTAAGAAGTTCTAGCAACTTGTAGCCCTGTAATGTGTGAATGTGAAGTTTTCAAGTTGTGAATATGGAGTATAGGACCTGTGAATATAGAGTTTTGAATGTGTGAATGCATAACAGTGGTAATATAGTTACTAAACATATAATCTTGTAATGTGTGAATGTGGAGTTTACAAAGTGTGAATGTAGAGTATCATATAATCATGTAATGTGTGAATGTAGAGTTTACAAAGTGTGAATGTAGAGTATAGTGTATGTGAATGTAGACCCAGGTCCACCTTGCAAGATGGACCTGGGTCCGCGGCATAACAATTGGCATGCACTCAACCCAACCAATATGCCAAACCCAACCGACCGGTCTGAACTTAGAAAAGCAACACTATTAGATATTTGATCCGTTATATAGTGGCAAAACAATATACACTTCGAAATCACAATATATGACTAAACATTGCCATTGCATAATGGTCGAACCAATGATTTATGGGTCACATACATACATATATATATATATATGCACCTCAAAACTCAAGCCTCCTTGATAGAGATTGTTAACCAATTTCTTCGCATTACATTTCTCGCGTTATAAACGTGAATCATCGAGAGACGACGCCGTGGGTACGTGCAATGTTGACGTATAACTAGAATGCAGTACTGTATGTGCATCAATTTAATTGCAAGCGGCCACGGGAAATGTAATATAATGGGTGTGAAAACAAAATGCCGCAATACGTACAATAACATGTGAAAGTAAAGATTGCTGTTCTATTCATGGTGTGAATTGTCTAGACCGTGCTGGAGCCAGAAATATACGCGAATGGAGACAAATAATTTTTTTTTTAGTACTACTGACTCTATTACACTATTACAGTATAGTATTTGTTTATAACTACTTTCTCAACCTACTGAAGCACAAAGAGACAAACAATTAAAACACTTTGAAACAAGGTAAAAAAGAGTTCATAAATACTTTTATATACATACATACACACATAGAGAACTTGTGAGAGTATACACACTCTTGTAGTGTGGTTTGTATTGATTGGTTCGAAGGGTAATTAACCAAAAAAAAAGAAGATAAATCCTAGTGATCAATCAAGGAAAAAAAAACATATGTACTTAAAGTCCATTTCTCTATTCTACGGTAATGCTTGATAAATGACTAATAAGTCAAAATTTAGCTGGTTTAACTATGTTAATTAATTAGGTGTTTTCAAAAAAAAAAAAAACTATGTTAATTAGGTTGACTAGTCAATAAGCTGTTTTAAGTATTTGATAAAATAGGTTATTACTTTGGTTTGTTGGCGCGCTGAAAATGATATGTCAATTGAATTGCAATGCATGCACAATGATCTGCCGGTGCATGCATGCAATTAAATGATCTCCCAGTACATGCTAAGTGGACCATGATGACTTCTAATTGGATATGGGTTGTGGGTTTAATAATAATAATTATTATTATTATTTTTATTATTATTATTGTTATTATTTATTATATTTCAAATTAAAATGATGTAATAATAGTTAAATAAATAAAAATAATAGACTTATATTATTATACGACATTTTACATGTTATCTGCTAATTATAAACAACTAATTTACCAAATATATTTCTATAGTTTGCTAATATTATCAACTAACCAAACACAATTTTATAACCAACTAATTAATACTATCAACTAGTCAAACCAATTAATACAACATGCATGCTATCAACTATCAGTTAAGCCAATCAACTATCAGCTAATTTCTAGACACACCTATGGCCATATATGTTCTCAACCATTGATAAAGGGTGTGTTGGTATTTTCAACAATTGCATATATAAGACAATTTTTAAGACTAATTCTAAACCTCAAATTTTATAATTAGAAGTGCCAATAATGTAGGTTAGCTGGTCTTGTGCAGTTGTTATACCCTTGCATCATGGTCATGATTGATACTGCAATTGTGTTGAAAGGGAACTGCAGTTGCGCAGAACAAAGACCGTTTCATCCGTTTGAAACTGTAGTTATGTTGAACTGATACTTCAATTGTGTTGAAAGGGAACTGCAGTTGCGCAGAACAGATACCATTTCATCCGTATGTTTTCATTAATTTTTGATGTCGCGGTCCACAATCCATTATATACCGCGGTCCACAGTATAATTTGCGAGTCTTGTGAGGTCCTAACTTGCTTCATTATTGCATGGACCATGGTCCACACAGCTGTGTGGACCATAAATAAAAGTTACATTATTTTTGTACTGAAAGTACATTATTTTTGTACTGTAGGTACATTATTTTAGGGTACATTATTTTTGTACTGAAGGTACATATTTGATATATACTATCAAATAATGTACCTACAGTACAAAAATAATGTACCTTCAATACAAAAATAATGTACTTTTTATTTTTGATCCACACAGCTGTGTGGACCATGGTCCATGCAATAATTTGCCGCTTCATGTGGGGTTGGCTGGCCTTATGGGCTAGTCCACAAATCTTTTTCTTTTTAAAGGTCCTAATCCACCTCATGTGAACGTGTGAAACTTTTTTTTGAAAAGTCAAGCTTAAATTGATTCATAATCAAGATGCAAAGCATTACAAATGAAAGATGGAGGGTACAGACACCACTCCTTACAATCAGACAAAGAAACAGACTCCCTAGCTAGGCAGTGGGCTATCTGATTCGCAGATCGTCTAACGAAATGTAAGGAAATATGACTAAACTTCATCATTAATTCCTTAATGTCACATACAAGGAGATTAAAAGTGGCATCCCCATTGTTGTTTTTTAAAGCTTGAACAAGCTGAAGACAATCAGTTTCAACTTCCACAAAATCTTCATTTCTTCCTTTTATCCAAGTCAAGGCTTCCCGGACCGCCATGGCTTCGGCCTCCTTCGGTTTGAAGCTGCCCCTCCACGGCACAGATTTTGCTGCTATAAACTCTCCCATCTCATCTCTAAGAATGAACCCAAAACCCATCATGTTCGGATCCTTCTGGACAGAGGCATCAACATTTAACTTGGTCCATCCAGATTGGGGTTTCTTCCACCTCTCCACTCTATTATCCTGATTCCTGTGTACTGCACACGGCTCTTGTGCTTTCTTTCCAGTCTTTTAGATAGTTCCTTGCTGTTTCAACTATGATGGCTGGAGGAATATTTATATTGTTCCACACTTTTTGGTTCCTTGCAAACCAAAGCTTCCAACATATGACAATAATAATGCTTTGATTTTCCTTGTCTAAAACCGTGAATACATTATGAATCCATTCGGAGAATGATGTATGCCCTACAGAAGACAAAGAACTCCCAATACGGTTCCAACATGCCTTTGCTTTATCGCACTCCACAAATGCATGCAGGGTCGACTCATCTGCTTTATTGCATAGTAGGCATACTTTTGAGCAATTTACTTTCTTTGCTATCAACCGGTCTGCTGTCGGTAAGCATTGTGTACAGGCTTGCCAGAAGAAGTTTTTAATTTTTGCCGGTAGCCATAGATTCCACATTGAAGTCCATTTCTCCTCCGTAATATTCCTCGGCACAGTAGATAACACCCTATAACAGCTCTTCACACTAAACTTGCCGTTGTCTTCCTCCGGCCAGAACAGCTCGTCCTCTCTCTTTGTCTTAGCAATGGGAATGCTCAGTATCAAATTGGCGTCTCTTTCATTAAAAATGTTGACAATAGAATCCTCATCCCATCTCTCCCCTTGGTCATTTAGAAGAGAGCTTACTGTCGCGTTCTCCATAAAAGGGTAAGGGAAAGTAGATATTCTCCTATTGATACTGTCTGGCAGCCAATCATCATAGTAAATTCTAATTTTATTCCCATTACCAACCCTCCATCTAGCATGTCTTCGAATCACGTCTTGGGTTTCAATCAAACTAGACCAAATGAAGGAAGGGCTACCTCCTTTTGTAGCTTCAAGCAAAGATGAATTTGCAAAATACCTTGCCTTATAGAGTCTTGCTACCAGAGAATTTGGGTATTGCATGATTCACCAAGATTGCTTACACAACATTGCCACATTAAAATTCCTCAGATTACGAAACCCCATACCTCCCCACTTCTTTGGCCTGCATAAAGTATTCCAGGTTCTCCAGTTGATCCCTTTTTGCTTCTCACTACCCCCTTTCCACCAGAAAGAATTCATCAGTAATTCCATGTCTGTTACCAATCGTTTAGGTAACATAAAAACACTCATACCATAAGATGGAATGGCTTGTATCACTGTTTTGAGAAGAATCTCCCGCCCAGCTTTGGAGAGGTATTTATGGTTCCAGCCATTAATCCTTGCCGTGATCTTCTTCTTTAAGTACCCCAGGATCTCATTCTTGCTTCTTCCAAAAATAGCTGGTAATCCTAGGTAGTTTCCTTCTGTACCATCTTTATTTACCGCAAAGATGGTCTTAATCTTATTTCTCATATCACTGGTAACATTATTACTGAAGTTGATGGCCGATTTTTCAAAGTTTATAAGTTGCCCTGAAGCTGCTGCATAACTGTCCAGGGCTTCTTTCAGACTGGCACTTTCTGCTTCTCCAGCCTTGAAAAACATTAGACTATCATCTGCAAAAAGAAGGTGGGAAACTACAGGACCCCCTCGTGAGATAGTTATGCCTTGAAGTTTTCCTTTTGCCTCATAATCCCTTAAAAGAGCGCTTAGACCTTCGGTAACCAGGATGAACAGGTAAGGGGATAAAGGGTCCCCTTGTCTTAAGCCCCTTCTAGGAAGAATAGGACCTAATTCTGACCCCTCATGCAAGACCGAGTATTCAACAGTTGACACGCAGACAAGAATTAAATTCACCCACTTCTCGCTAAAACCCATTCTCCGCATTATAGTTTCTAAAAAATTCCACTCCACCCTATCATAGGCCTTACTCATGTCAAGTTTTAACGCTGCAAAACCATCTTTCCCTTTGTTTTTTCTCCTTATAAAATGTTGGACTTCAAATGCCACCATTACATTATCTGTGATAGATCTCCCAGGCACAAAAGCACATTGATTATCTGAAATAATGGCTGGCAGTAAAGATTTTAACCTGTTGGCTAAAGCTTTTGCAAGAATTTTATAGACTACATTACACAGGGCAATAGGTCTCAAATCCCCCATTGATTCAGGTTTTGATTTTTTTGGAATCAAAGTGATCAATGTGCGATTTAAGTCTGTAGGTAAACAGCCTGTAGAAATAAATTCGTTGCAGAGGCAGACAATATCACAACCTACAATATCCCAGAAGTTTTGGAAAAACCCCGCGTTTAGGCCATCGGGTCCGGGCGATTTATCGGGATGCATACTAAAGATAGCGGACTTTATTTCGTCATGGGAAAATTTCTGAATTAGGTAGTCATTTTGACCTTCAGAATAGTAGGTGCAATACAATCAGATATGTCGCTGAGAGTACCTGGGCTGCTGTGAACGTGTGAAACTTATTGCAAGGCCTTCTTCATTGACTAAAAATTTTCGGTCTTAACATGTTAATTCATTCCGGAAAATTATGCTAAGGTGAACCCAGTTCCATTTACACAAATTTAAAACTCTATGTTCATAATTTCAGGACTTTATATTCACAACTTTAGAGTTCTATTCACAATTTTAGATCTTAATATTATTCAATATTCACAATTTTTAAACTCTATATTAACAATTTTGTTATATAAATTCAAAAATTGTGTTATACTATTTAATATAGAGTTCTGAAATTGTGAACATAAAATTCTGAAATTATGAACATAGAGTTTAAAAATGTTGAACAAAGGGCATAAGTATAACAACCGATTCAATGGGTGATTTTAGATTGATTTGTGAGCTTTAACGGTTTAACCCACTTTGACACCTTTATGCATAACTCCTTGTTGGGTTGGGCATACTAGGCCTATATGTCGATACGAAATTAATAATAAAGCCCAAGCGTAGCAGCAATAAAGAAAGGATAAGAAGAAGCCCATTTAATACAGCTCAAAGTAAATTGCCGGTTGCATTAAATGGCAGTTTCATAGAATAACTGCCAACGTTAAAGTAATTGAAGGATTGAATTTTTTTTCTTTTTGAAAGGAAAAACTTAATTCATTAAATTAGATATTAGATAGTCCACAAGAAAATCAAGAGGAGTATCAAACCACTCCCCGCAACCTGATTCAAAAAAGACAGCCCTAGCAACAAAGTGAGTAGCATAGTTCGCAGATCGCCGAACAAAACCGAATTTGACATCATCTATCAAAGTTGCTAATTCTTTTACATCATCCACAATCAATTCAAACCCAATCACTATAATAAAATTAAAAATCAAGAGTCTGTCAATAAATAAAGAATTGAAAGTAGTGATTTGCCCTAATAATTATAATTATAATCACTCAACCCAATCAAATACAAATTGGATGAATGCGAATTATTAATTTTTATCATCTTGAACAAAAAAAAAAAAACAAAAAATGTATAGTAAGCCTATTTATACCTAAAATTATATACCTTGTTTTTGTGTTCGAATTGGCTTTTGTGATTATAGATAGATATAGATAGATTAGAAAAGTTTGAATTACTCCTAATGAAAATAGATTATACCTAAAAGCGTTGAAAAAACACAAGAGCATTGCGAATGCGCTTACGTTAGAAATTTTTACTCATTTAATTTTTTTCTTTCTATTTTTAATAACGGAATAAGAGTACAAATAAATTAAAGACAAAAAAATGGGATGAACAGAGTAAATAAATGGGTATAAATACATATATGGGAGACGACGCACTCTACTGAACCTAATAAGAGTGAGTGGCGAAGAAGAAGGAGAATGAGCATGGCAATGAAGACTGTGTGCGTGACCGGAGCTTCAGGATACATAGCCTCCTGGATAGTCAAGTTCTTGCTTCAACGTGGCTACATCGTCAAGGCCACTGTTCGCTATCCCGGTCTCTTCTCTTCTCTCTCTCTGCTTCTTTTTTTCTTTATATATGTCGCAATCTTTCATTTCAGTTGAGAAATTGTGGTTTAGGGTCTTTTTTTCCGTTTAAGATTTTAGTTTTGGTAGATGAACTTGTTAGTTGTAAATGATTTCCCTTTCATCCCAATTTCAATTTGATTATGTTCGTGTGCTCACAGTTTTTGAATGATTTCGTAACCGTTGTTCTCCTTTTTATTTTTATTTCTATTTTTGGTTATTAGTTGTTTATATCTTAAAATAGTTTAATGATTTTTTTCTAAAATTGATAGTATATTTCACTTCTGCTTATTTGCCATCACCTTGACTTATAACAATGGTACAGTACCTTTTCTTCTCCTAAAAAATTGAATCCCAAACCTAAGCGCCACGCCCCGGCTCCACAAAACATCCTTTGCTCAACTAAACACATCCTTTGCTCAACTAAACACAGATGATATGTAAGTCATGGTAACTTAACTAAACACAGATGATGCTAGACCTTTGCTCACTGCGTGAAGCCCCTCACTTTGAGAGGTTGCTCACACACTACCTAGGACAAGGAGTGGGGATCTTATTTAGAAGAAGCTTGAACTACATGGTTAAGTGATAATGGAGAATTGCACAACTATAATTTGTTTACTATAAGATGGTAAAAAACAATCTTAATGCAAGTAGGAGAGGTTTAGTCCAAAAATTTGCAGTGGTGTTGAGAGTCTAAACTATTGGAGTGTTTAATGCATTGCTAACTATTGGATGGTATCATGGAGAAAGTTCTTTGTATCTAAAATCCTAAACTGATTTTGAAGTTTAATTGAACTACCCCTTTGTGCTGTATTCCTTAGTAACAGGTTTTAAACAAGAGTTGCATAGCAAATTCATATTAAATTCCCGTGCAGATGACCCAAAGAAGACGGAACACTTACTTTCCCTTGAGGGAGCTAAGGAGAGACTTCACTTATTCAAGGCAGATTTATTGGAAGAAGGCTCATTTGATTCTGTGGTTGAAGGGTGTGAAGGTGTATTTCATACAGCCTCGCCTTTTTATCACGCCGTCACTGACCCACAGGTGAATTTCATGTAATTGTTAATTTTGTTTCCAAAAGTAGGTCATTAAACACAGTATAATGTTCTTCTTTTCCTGAAATAATTCCTAAGATTATGATATAAACTTAGTTCTCAGTAATATGCTATTAGTGACTAGCCATTGTAAATTTCATTTTCTTGTGCTAATTGACTATGGAAGGAATTCATGCTGAACTGATAGATTCATCAAGTGGCTAAGTTTATTATATTGGTAGCAAATGACTAAAAAAACACTAGTGATAGAATAGGAAGTCCCTTGGTCAAATTTGAAATCCAGCTTCAGTAATTATTAATCACATTAAACTGGAGTATGAAATGATCTTCCTTGTGGTGATTTATATTATTATATATAGTGTAAAGAAACTAAACAAAACTATATAGATATATGGATTGGTTATTGGTATTTTGGAAGCTCAAAGCTTAACTTTAGAGTTATACTGCCTTTGATCCCCCTAATAAAATAATTCTGGTTTTGTCAAAAATAATATGCTAAGGTATGGAAACTTCAGTTGTAATCTGGACATTTGGTGGAGCAGGCAATGATTTTAGATTTTGTAGCAAATCTGTCAATTTGTCTCCATATATATCCTGTAGTCTGTAGATACCAATTATCCACATGATTTCATTTCTTAAAGCCTTTTCATGTTCTTTCAAGAAACTCTAGCTACCTGATATTCTGAACAGGTGGTTGAGTTATAAGCGAAATGACATAATAATAATCTCTAATATGAAGTGTATTTGGCTGTATACTAAGGTAACTATTGCTGATTTATGTCTCAAAATTGCCACTGAGCCCACTTTTGTCTCAGGCCGAATTAATTGATCCAGCAGTAAAGGGAACACTCAATGTTCTTGGTTCATGTGCAAAAACACCATCTGTCCAGAAAGTGGTTGTGACGTCTTCTATTGCTGCAGTTGCCTATAATGGTAAACCTCGGACCCCTGAGGTGGTAGTTGATGAGACTTGGTGGTCAGGTGCTGACTTTTGCAGAGAAATGAAGGTATATCTATTACTCCGTATCTTCTAAGCACCTTTATAAGGAAGATAAATAAGCAAGTTGATTGTTTTGTTGTCTGTTATTTTGCCTATTGAACCTTCCAGACAATGCAATTTTTTTAGTTTTTGGCAACCGAAGGAAAGAAGTTAAAGAAAAGCTGAGAATGTTGCTCATTTGTTCTTACCATTCTTGTCCCTCTTTCATTGTTTTATTCTTTACCAGATGTGGTATGTTCTTTCAAAGACATTGGCTGAGGATGCTGCTTGGAAATTTGTGAAGGAGAAAGGTATTAATATGGTTACAATAAACCCAGCAATGGTTATTGGTCCTCTTTTGCAGCCAACATTGAATACAAGCTCTGGTGCAATCTTGAACCTGATAAATGGTATGTCCTAACCTTGTGTACAGTCTGGTTATCTTTATTCATGCAGTTTTTCATTTGAGGCTTGAAACATCATTATTGAAAAATCCAGTATAAAGATCCTTTTCAATTTTGATTGGTCTACATTGTGTGAATATTAACACAAGTTTGGGTACAGGTTTTTGTGTGTGTGTGTGTGTGTGTGTGTGACTACAATCTAACCTATCCATAGTATCTGTTCAATATGATTATGCCAGCATCCTTAACCTGTGACCTTCTATTTGGAATGGTAACAGTGATGCCATCAGACCACAAGGTACTTGGCAGTGCGGGTACAATTAACTCACGTTTCTGAATCGTTGTCTTATTTTAAGAATGTGCATTATAATGTTGCATTGTTCAGAAACAATATGATCTGAAGTTGTTTGATTTGCTTGTTTTCTTGTTCCCTTGCATAATTTTATTCTTTAGTGTATTGAATTCACTTGAAATGAAATTTCCTTAATGCAGGTGCAGAAACATATTCCAATGCTTCCTTTGGCTGGATCAATGTCAAAGATGTTGCCAATGCACATATTCTAGCACTAGAGAATCCTTCAGCTAATGGAAGATATTGTATGGTTGAGAGAGTTGCACACAACTCTGAGGTAGTCAAGAAATTACATGAACTTTATCCCACTCTGAGACTTCCGGAAAAGTAAGTTCCCCTATGAGCATTATCACTTAAATTAGCAGGGTATTTAAATTTTGAAAAATGCGAGTTCTGCATGATAATTCCATTTATGTGAATAACGTATTCTGCACATGCATATGAAAGGAAATATTGCAAGTACAAACATTCTTCAATGGAGCTGGCCTGGGGATGAGTGATCCAGAGAAATTATTAGTGTTTGCTTGTGCATAGTTTTGATTGTCCCGTTTTATTTCCTGATTACGCCATTATATTCCATGCTCGTTCTTGCAAGTAAACTTTTAGTTAGCAATTTGATTTGCCAAAGAAATGCAACAGATAGCGAGAGTAGTTTCAGCTTTGTGTTGAATATCGGAATTATATTCCATTTGCTTTTAATCCCTGCAGATGTGCCGACGACAAGCCATTTGTGCCTACTTACCAAGTGTCGAAAGAAAAAGCAAAAAGTCTGGGAGTTGTTTTCACTCCCCTCGAAGAAAGCCTCAAGGAAACAGTTGAAAGCTTGAAGGAGAAGGGATTTTTTGTGCCCTCTGCAGCTCTGTGATGATAAATGTAATCGATTGTGCTTAGTGTAATGGCATTATCAATTCCTTTTTGTGACCTTCGTTAAAACCTCCATCAAAAGCTTGCTAGTTTTCAACTTTGAGAATAAAGATGTTTAAGCCTGGGATTTGTATTGCCTCCCAAGAATAAACTTGTTTAAAGATAGGAGATTGTTGTTTCTCTGTCATTAAATGTGGTTCAAATCGTGTTTATTTTAGTGCTTTTAGATTTTTGTTTTTATTTTTTTATATTAGTGCTTTGGATGTCATTATATTATGATGAATTATCTTAATTTTTTGTTTTTATATTTTCAAAATTTTTATTTCAATTATAGAGTCTTACATAACTAAATAACCATATTGGTTATTATTTCAATTCTAGTTTATTACCATATTGGTAATTATTCGAATTCTAATCTACTATCAAACAAGAAAAATATTTTCAAACACACATCATTCATAAATACTTGAATCTACTATGGATTAAAAAGATCTATTAAAAATAGCACATCAAGAGTTAAGTATTTTTTTTTTTTTTTGAAAACAAGAGTTAAATATTATTAAGAGATATATTTTGAAAAGGAATGAAACATTACCTGAGTTCTTAGGTGCATAGTACAACTATCATGATAAATTTGTTGGGTAAAATGTTAGAGAAAATCTATGTAATTATCTTATGTTGCGGTGTTATCTCTTTGTAATGAAAGGTATCTTTTGGATGCATGCTAGACTCCTAGCTACCTAATAAATAATAATCTTATAGAGATATGATATTACTATAACTCAAGTTTTCATTTCTCATGATTTTGGTGGGAGTTTATGGAATCTAAAATATAGTCTTACAAAATTGGAAACTCGAGTTATCAAAATTTGTTTTGTGTTTTTTGTTTTGTTTTTTTTTTTTTTTGTGAATGCTTATATAATTAATCTTGATGGATCAACCGATTAAAGCTTAATAAATATTACGTGACTTGCACGTAATTAAAGAGTAAGAATAATGATTATATATTGCAATTTTAATGGGGAAATAGCATTTTTTGTTGTAGAAAATTTTAAAGACATGAGTTTGAAGTAGAACTCTTATGGAGTATTTGACTTATTCTACCAGTGATAAAGTTAGAGAGATGTGCACACAAAGAAACTTTATAACTCTGGTCTCCCAACATACCCAACCTTGCTACAGTACATCACCTCATCAAGAGGATGATGATCACTCTTTTGATTTACTCGCTACTTGAATGTGCATTATCTCGCAATTGCTACTTGAATGGGTCGCTACTTGAATGTGCACTATCTCGTGTGCGCTCAGTTTTCTAGCATCAGCATATATATATATATATGCTTCTCCTCATCAAAGAGGAGAAGCAATTCTCATGATTATTCTGGCATATATGTCTTAATAAACTGAATAATGCTATTATAGTTCGCTCATAATCTACTGTCAATGGCTGTGGGTTTCAATTGGAGAATACATCTACCCAGTGCGCATTTATACCGTCAATGGCTGTGGGTTTGGGTTTCAATTCAAGAATATATCTACCAGTGCAGTTTGCATTCTCTAGTTCATAATGTTAAGGAGTGGGGATTTACCTGTGCACTCTATCTAGTGACAGCGGTTTCCTCATCATCCAAACAAAATTACATCTACAATTATGTGGATGAGATTCTTAGTTATTCTTACTTCGCATTCATTAGAACAGACTTAGTATATTACATTCATTTATTTTCTTTTGTTATTGTTCTATAGAGATTAGATCAAATTATAATTAGATAGAGGGGGTGAGATGCTGTAAATACTTTGATATATTTATTCAAATTAATATTAGTATATTTATTTTGCATCTTCCTAGCAACACTTGCCCCAGTTAGCTTGGTAGGTTGTCTCCTGGTGGGATTTAATAGCGTATAGTAGCTGTTTATTGGCCTTCCTTTTTAGTAAGAGATGTTTATTGGCTTTTCCCTTTTTATGAGAGTTGTTCATTGGCATTATTTAAGCTCGTCAACGAGCCAGTCAATTATGAGCAATATGGACTGAATGAGCAACATGAACTGGATTTGAGCCTGTTAATCGTGGAAAACTTAGGCAACCTAATATGAGCCTCTCAGATGTGGACAACGCCCTTGTGAACGGTCTATGGGCAACATGAACAACATAGTAATGGGCAATCTGGTTTGAGCCTACTGTGAGCAACTTGCTCAACTTGATTTGAGCTATTCAATTGTGGACAATAGGGCAAAAGTAACATGCACAATCTGGTTTGAACTTGCCAACTAAAGACAACATGTTCAATCTGGTTTGAGTCTGTCAATCATGAGTAATTTGGTTTGAGCCTTTGAATTATGGGCAAAATGGGCAACCTAGCCTAGTTTGACTATAAACAACTTAGAAAAGAGCTGTGGACAACTTGGATTGGTTTGAGCCTGTAAGTGATCTACTTATTATACCAATCAACTGTGATAAGTCTGTGAGGTTAGTCCAGGGTTTCAAAAGGTTGATCGAGCCGCCTGTCAACTATGCTTTGGTAAGGCGGTTGTCTATTTATTTTACAAGATATATTTAGTAGACAAAGATGCTTTGAAACAGAAGGAAGTTAAACCTCAATTTTTTAAATAAATATTTTTTTTTTTAAAGAGATCAATGCTGTTTAAATTCAAATTTTAAATGGGATTGATAAGTTATCTAATAAATAATAATTATAGTCAGTCTGTTGAGGAAAAGATAAAAACAAAATCTTGAAAATATATTATCGTAATTATCTTTTTAGAGCGAAACTATATATATATATATATATATATCATTGATTTTGCATTACAAGTAATTTTAATTCTAATTCGCTCCAGTAAAATTTTAATTTTAATTCACTCCAGGGTTTTCTCCGTCTGACCATCTCAACCTCTAACAATGGTTCAATCTTTCCCTCCGGGTGTTAGATTTGTTCCTTCTGATTATGAAGTCATTCATTATTATCTCGAGCTGAAGATTATGAACGGTATATTACCTTACAACCACATTCAAGAAGTTAACCTCTACAAATATAGTCCGGAGGAGCTTTCAGGTTTTATTAAACTCTACTTAGTTTCTTGTGGGTGGGTTTTTGTATATTATTCATTTTGTTCAATCTTACTAATTAACACTGACCTAAAAATGCAGGTATGTACCCAAGACCACAGGGAGAAAATGAATTGTATGTGTTCACTCCTAGAGATAGAAAGTATAGGAATGGCACAAGGCCAAAGAGGGCTGCTGGGAATGGGTACTGGAAGGCCACAGGTGCTGACAAGCCTATCACACATGGAGCTCATTGTGTTATAGGCTACAAAAAGACATTAGTTTACTATGAAGGAAAGCCTCCAAATGGTGAAAAGACAAACTGGATTATGCATGAGTACACAGTGAAAGATGCTAAAACTCCAAAACCCAGGAGAGATAATGCTGATCCCATGAGGGTAATTACAGATAATTAATACTAAACCCTCTTCTAATCTAGTTTTGTTAATCCATGTGTCACTGTTCTTTGATTATTGGACTAATAATTGCTTGTTTGTTTTAGTTGGATGATTGGGTTCTATGTAGAATTTACAATAAAACAGACAAGGGAGCAGGGTGTACACAAAAAGAAGATGAGAATAATGTTGAAGCAAATACATCTCCCCCTCCCCCTCCCCCTCATGATGAAGAAAGTGTGGAGGTCCAAGAGGTGAAATTCGATGAAGAAAGTGTGGAGGTCCAAGAGGTGAAATTCTCATTCCCGCCCAAAGAAATGACTTTCCATAATGCCTTCGAGTTTGGGAATGACCCTATCTATGATGATGCTCAATTCATCAACTCTGATTCTGATTCTTTTATTCCGGAGATTATCTACAACCAGCCTTTGGATTTTCATATTGACCATATTCTTTCTTCCCAAAATGTTGAATCCCCGACCCTAAAAGCCCCTGTGACTCGCGACAAAACATCAGGAAGGATATAAATCATGATAGCTCCTCTGAACACAAAAGCTAGGCCTTTGAGAAATTGCTTTCATATTGGCCATTTTTTAGTTAGATTGATTCGGATTTTGTTTTTAGAGGAATGGACATTCTTTAATTTCTCAGTGTTTCATTTATTTAACTTTTATTCTTCATTGACTACTTTTAAATTAGAAAAATAAATACATTTTCTGTTTTCATTTCTCTAAAAAAGGGGGTTTAGGTGTATTTCAATTAGTTTATTTATTTATTTGTTTTACAAGATATATTTAGTAAACTAAGACTCTTAAAAACAAAAGAGTAATATACATACCCCATTTAATTTTTACTCAATATTATGTGACATGTTTTGATTTCCTAATAAAAAGTGGTGGACTATGAATTTTGTTCATTAGTTTTTTTTCATCAAATCAAAAATTTGGTGGAGTATAATTTGGGGTAGATATAGCATTTTTCACAACTCGAAGACATCCCAGATTTTTAAATAAATACTTTTTTAAAGAGATCAAAAATTCAAATTTTAGGTGGTTATCTAATAAATAATAATTTTAATTAGTTTGTTGGATAAAAAGATAAAAACAAAATTTTGATAATATCTTAGGTAATAATTATCTTTTTAGAGTAAAATTATATGTATAATTGGTCTGATCTTGATTCTTTCAAAGCTTTTTGTCTTCAATTTTTATATCTGAAATTGAAGATTATATATATGACCTATATATTATCTCACAACCAAATTAAAAAAGTCAACCTCCATAGATACAATGCTGCGGACGAGCTAATAGATTTATTGTTTTTTGTTTTTTGTGCATATATGTAGTATGAGTTTTATGTCTGTATACCATCTGATTATCCATTTATGGTCAATCTCACTGACCCCAAATCTGTGAGAAAAAAGAATTGTATTTTTTACTTATAGAGATAGAAAATATAGAAATGGTACTAGCCAAATAAGGCTGCTGGTAGTAGATATTGGAAGGCCACAAGTGCTGATAGACCTATCACACATGAATTTCATTGGCATTATAGGGTACAAAAAGACTTTAGTTTACTACTCCAATCCCTATGAAGGAAGAACATCCTACCTACTACTACATTGCAGCTATCTTGAAGAGGGTTGATGTGAAAAAATATATGCTGCCTTTTTATAGGAAGAAGGTGGAAACAATTTCACACTTATTGTTCCGAAGGGTGAAGTTTCGAAACGCACTTGGCATGCAGGGCAGCTAATATTCCACTCCCAGCACCCGCAGCAAACTCATGTTTTCCCGGCCAGTTATGGTTGGAACAGTTATTGCATGCGCGTTGAACAAAGCAAACAGATTTGAGTGAGTGGCTTTTTATGCTCAGTGAGCAAATGTCTAAACTCTATGTTCAGTTGAGTTATCATGATTTATATCCTCTCAGATGTTTTGTCTGGCTGGAGGGGCTTTGGGGTTGGGACCTTCTTGAACTGTGGTACGGTTGTCTCGTAATAAAATTTTAAAATTTTAGTGAAATGATCTCAATTTTTATTTTTTTTTTTGTGTATGTTATGTAACAATTATACATTTATATTAATTGGCAAATTACACCATAGATTAGGGTCCTTACTCACATGGTGGAACCAGGTACAAATAAAAATAAATACTCCAAGTACATAAAAATGGCACCAACAGTCGTGACCTAAGCTAGTAACTTTAATTTTATAAACCAAATTTATGTATCTAGAGTAATGATTTTATGTATTTGTAACTTTTTTTTTTAAGGAATTTTTTGACCTTCCGTCAAACACCAAAAAATTAAAATATTTTCTAGAAAACTAGTCATTTTCTAGAAATCATTTTCAAAAAAAAAAATATTTGTCTAAGTTTCCAAACGACCTGAAGAAAACCAAATTTTACTTACAGAACTTTCTAGATTTTAAAGGCATGATTTTTTCTAGATACTGCAGCGTCACTATTAATACGTACATTACCTATGGCATTATTCTATTTCTTAACACTCTTTATACTCCATATCCTGTAAATTCTCATGTGCCTTTTGTGCCAATGGTCATAATTCTATTTCTTAACACTCTTTATACTCCATATCCTGTAAATTCTCATGTGCCTTTTGTGCCAAAAACAATAATGAGTTCGATCATGGATATAATTATACATGGATTAAATAGTTGTTGCCTCCACTGAGACTCAAACCCACTCCCATCATCCATGTGGGAGTGTAAACCAGGACATCGGGTGTCACTAGACCACAAGGTCTTTAATTAATTAACTCTATTATAGATTAAAAAATCTAGTAAGAATAGCACATGCATCAAGAGTTAAATATTATTAAGAGATATATTCTAAAAAGGAATGCAATATTACTTGAGTTCTTATATGTATAGTACAATTATCATGATGAATTTGTTGGGTAAAAGATTAGAGAAATCTATGTCTCTTTGTAATGAAAGGTATAAGATATATATATGGATGCATGTTAGACTCCTAGCTTCATTAAAACCACTAGCTAATAATCTCATAGAGACATGGTATCACTATGTGAAACAATTTTTTTTAATTTATTCACTTCTTAATGGATTTGGGGTGAGTTTATAGAGTCTAGAATATAGTTAGGAAAAATTGAAAACTTAGTTGTCAAAATCTCGCAACCACTATTCGAATGTGTGTTCAGTCTCCGTACTATATATATGCATCTTAATTGTGTAAGATGCAAAGTATCGGAGAATATGAGATATGTTTGTTTGGCTGGGTTGCATCTTTCTCACGTACCCACACAAAACCTGCTAATATAATATGTTGGAGAAAATGAGATATGTTTGTTTGGCTGGTTACATTGCAGCTAGTCTGAAGAGGGTTGATGTGAAAAAATATATGCTGCCTTTTTATAGGGAGAAAGAGGAAACAATTTCACACTTATTGTTCCCAAGGGTGAAGTTTCGAAACGCACTTGGCATGCAGGGCAGCTAATATTCCACCCCCAACACCACAGCAAAGTCATGTGTTGAGCAAAGCAAACAGATTGGAGTGAAGGTGCTTCTTGTGCCTAGTGAGTAAAAGGGGTTTTTTTATGCCTAAGTTAGTAATAACTTTAATTTTATAAATCAAATTTATGTATCTAGAGTAATAATTTTATGTACTTGTAGACTTATTTTATAAAAACAATTAAAAAGATAATTTTCTGGCCTTCAGCCAAACACCAAAAAATTAAAATATTTTCTAGAAAATTAGTCATTTTTTAGAAATCATTTTCAAAAAAACATTTTTCAAGTTTCCAAAAAATGAACTCTGATCTAAAGTATCTAGAAAATTAATTAAGATGTTTGATTTGTTTAACATTTTTTAGGAATTTTTTTTTTATCACTGATATATCATTGATATATACAAATACTTAAAAAAAAACATAACAAATAATTGATAGTTTATATTTTTTTTTTGAAGATAAACGTAGCTATTCCATTAATTCATAACATAAAACGTTTACATCAACGATGGTAAACCATTCCTTACAGTCAGACATAGAAACAACTTTTCTAACTATGCTATAGAAAACTTGAATCGCAGACTGTTTTATAACTAGGAAGCTATGTTCCTTCAAGGAGCTTAAAGCTTCATCAAAGATCTGGGTCTTCATCATCATTCTTTTTTGCTCGCCCAAGATAAGATCAACACTTGCCGAAACCAAACTAAACGATTTATGCTAATGATAATGAAAAGCTCGTGAAGGTACGTAACGAGAGGAAAAAGCTCGTGAAATTAACGAGAGGAAAACACAATAATAGAGAAAATAAAAAGTGGTAAAGCCAAAGTAGGGTTGGGAGTTCAAGACTACCAACACAAACCCCAATACCTACCTACTATTATTTTATTCAAAGGGAAAGAAAACGGAAGAAGAAGATCTGTGGCGGTGGTCGGAGGCGGACGGAGCTGCGACGGTGGTCGGGGCGGAAGAAGAGCGAGAGTAAACGTAGAAGGTGACCAAAACCGCCGGCTCAAAGCTCCATTAGAGCTCCGGCCGGAGGCCGGCGGTGGAAGCGGAAGTTGAGCAGCAGAGAAAAGCTTTTTGTTTTAGAGAGGAAAGGGAGGCAGCCCAATTAATTTTTGTGTATAATTTAATATTGATAGTTTATATATACACACACACGTACCTAGATTCAAGGAATAAGATTACGAAACTAGACGTGAAAGCTACAGTAAATTAAATTTAAAAAAAAAAAAAAAAAAAAAAAAAAAGAGAGGGAGAGAGAGAGAGAAGAAGAGATATGCATTGTTATTGTGTATTATATTTGAGATAGAAAACTAGTCAAGACTTAAGTATACTGACTACATACCAGCTGGATGCAAATTTTTAAACAGGGTTGCTATATTTGTTAAAAAGACAATTACGTAATTGAATAAATTTAGTAAATTCATAGTTACTCGGAAATTTTTTTGCATATTTAGATTGAATTTACTTTACTTGATTATCATGAAATTAAATTCATACTGATCTGAACTTTCCTAAACCAAATACTGCAGAGAATAATTTTCCAATTTTACCTTCAGCTTCGTTCCCTTCCATTTACAAAATTTTCCAAACTTTGAAGGGCATGATATAGGATTATGTTGGATCTCTTTGTTGGAAAATCAATCAAAGAAAAGCCTTCGTCTTTGTACATTGTCTCACATTGCTTTCAAAACTTATCTTTTTCAATTTTATAAAGGCTCACACTTTTAAAGATGAAGGCTAGCTTAAAGATTTATGGAGAGGAAATAAAGGAGTACTCTGTGTATCAAAAATTGCTTTTATTTACCCGTCGAAAACGTCCCATAATTTGTAAACTGCAACGTCACTATTAATATCTACATTACCTATGACATTATTCTATTTCTTAACACTCTTTATACTCCATATCCTGTAAATTCTCATGTGCCTTTCGTGCCAATGGTCGTAATTGCCTTGAAAATACATATTAGAGTTTACTAATGGGGAAAAACAATAATAAGTTCGATCATGGATATATATAATTATACATGGATTAAATGAGCATATTCATTAGGGGTCGAGTTATGTTATTGAAGGGTGAATTATGTTATTATGGACCTTCTCGGTGGTTTACCTTCTTTTCGCCATTTGAATAATTAATTATTTATAATTTAATTGACTCCTATTATAGATTTAAAAATCTATTAAGAATAGCACATCAAGAGTTAAATATTATTATTAAGAGATATATTTTGAAAAGGAATGCAATATTATTTGAGTTCTTATATGTATAGTACAATTATCATGATGAATTTGTTGGGTAAAAGATTAGAGAAATCTATGTCTCTTTGTAATGAAAGGTATAAGATATATATGGATGCATGATAGACTCCTAGCTTCATTAAAACCACTACCTAATAATCTCATAGAGACATGGTATCATCACTATGTGAAACAATTTTTTTTTATTCATTTCTTAATGGATTTGGGGTGAGTTTATTGAGTCTAGAATATAGTTCGGAAAAATTGAAAATTTTTGTTTTTTTTGTTTGTTTTTAATCAAACTTATAAGAATGCTTATATAATAAATCCCCGATGGATCAACCAATTGCACGTAAAGAGTAGGAATAATTATTATATTGCAATTTTATTTATTACTTTTGCAGAAAGTTTTAAAGATATGAGTTTGAAGTAGAACTCTTATGGAGTATTTGACTTATTCTACTGAGTGATAAAGTTAGAGAAATGTGCATAAAAAAAATTCTGAATAACTCAGGTCTCCACTAAAGTCCATCACCTCATAGAGGATGATGACCTGATTACGGACTCGCAACCACTATTTGAACTTGTGTTCAGTCTCCGTACTATATATACCTCTTGTCATCAAATTTTACGAACAATCTCGCAATCGCTAATGTGTGTTCAGTCTCCCCAGCATATATGCCTCTTGTCTTCATCACCATATATGCTTCTTATCATCAAAGAGCTAGATGCAATTCTCATTATTATTCTGGCATGTCTTATGTATCATGGTGAAATGTATGTTGCCTTCCCATCCTTACATTTAATTTGGAAATGAACTGAACAATGCTACACAGCCATTTAATTTGGAAATGAACTGAACAATGCTACACAGCTCGCTCATAATGTACTGTGAATGCATGTGGGTTTCAATTGAAGAATACATCTACCCAGTGCGGTTTGCATTCATACTGTCAATGGCGGTGGGTTTCAATTCAAGAATATATCTATCCGGTGTTGTTTGCATTGTCAATGGTTGTGGGTTTTCCTCATATCCCAAAAAAATTACATCTACAGCTAGGTGGATGACATTATATTCTTTGTTTCCAAACTTCATCCTTATGGCCAACTGAGCACTGGTCGGTGGATGACATTAGTCCGTGGATGACATTAGTCAGATGGACGATGACTTAGATACAGATAAATACATATGATACATATGTAGGTATATTTATTTAGTACGGGAAGCTAAGTTTACAAGTTGTATGCATCTTAATTGTGTAAGATGCAAAGGATCGGAGAAGATGAGATATGTTTGTTTGGCTGGGTTGCATCTTTCTCAGGTACCCGCACAAAACCTGCTAATATAAAATGTTGGAGAAGATGAGATATATATATATATATATATATATGTTTGTTGGCTGGGTTATTACATTCATTTATTTTCTTTTGTTAGTTTTCTATTATATTAAAAACTTGAGAATAGATCAAATTAATTCTGCTAATATAATATGTTGGAGAAGATGAGATATATAAATGTATGTTTGGCTGGGTTACATTCATTTATTTTCTTTTGTTAGTTTTCTATTATATTAAAAACTTGAGAATAGATCAAATTAATTAGATAGAGGGGGTGAGATAAATACTTTGATATATTTATTCAAATTAATATTAGGATACACAATGTTATTATATTTTTAGCTTTTGAATTTTGTATCTTTGTAGCAACCCCTGCACTGCAGATCTTCATTGGTTTTCCTAGGGGAGTTGTCCATTCACTTTTCCTTTTGTGAGAGATGTCCATTGACTTTTTTTTTTGTGAGAGATATTCATTCGCTTTTCTTTTCCCTGAGAGTTGTTTATTGACAATGTACTTGACACTTGACTTTTCCTTTCTGTGAGAGTTGTTCATTGGCAATGTACCTGATTTTTACTTTCTGTGAGAACTATTCACTGACAATGTACCTGGCCTGTCCAACATAACTTGGGCATGCATGGGCTGGGTAATTGTGGGAAGCGTGCTCAACCTGGTTGTGAGCCTGTGAACCAGCCTGGTTTTCTGGTTTGTGAGTCTGGGTAGCTGTGAGAGAGCATTGGGCAGCCTGATTTGAGCATGTGTGGGAAACCTATGTAGGCAATGGGAATGGGTAACATGGGCAGCCTAACCTAAGCAACCCGGTCAGAGAGCAATTGGAATTAGCAATATTGGCAACTTGGTTTGAGCCTATCAATTGAGTCCTAGTTTGAGCATGGCATGTCAAATGTGTGGGCAACCTAGTTTGAGCCTATCAAATGTGTAGACAACTGAGCAACTTGGATTGAGCAGGGTCGGGCAACCTGGGTAAGTCGATTTGAGCCTACAAATATTACTACAATGCAATTGATTAAGCCCACCTGCGAGCAACTTGGATAACTCAATTTGAGTCTACAAATGTTACTACAACGCAATTGATTGATTTCAATTAATTTATTTATTTAACACGATATATTTAGATCAATCACCGATATATTTAGATCAATTGATTGATTTCAATTAGTTTATTTATTAATTGATTTCAATTAGTTTATTAGTTTATTTTACACGATATATCCCTAGGGACCCCAGTTTTTTTTTTTAATAAATACTTTTATATTAAGAGATCAATCCCGTTTAAATTCAAATTTTAAATGGGTTATCTAATTGTAATCAGTCAGTTAGTAAAATGATAAAAACAAAATCTTGATAATATCTTGGGTAATTATCCTTTTAGGGTGAAATCATATATATATATATATATATCATTGATCTTGGATTACCAGTAAAATTCTAACTTCTCTCGAAGTTTCCATCCATCTCAGGCCCTAACAATGGTTCAACCTTTCCATCTTCCTCCTTTCGGTTTCCCGCCAGGTTATAGATTTCTTCCTACCGACGAAGAACTCATTGTTCATTATCTCAAGAAGAGGATTATGAACTGTGCATTACCTCACAATCAAATTCAAGAAGTTAACCTCTATAAATATAGTCCAGAGGAGCTTTCAGGTTTTATTCTTTTTTGTTTTTTTTTTATGTATATTTAGTATGAGTTTTCATGATATAAACCTTTGTTTAATCCGCAGGAAGGTACCCAAAACTGGGAGAAAAGGATTTTTATTTTTTCACTCATAGGGATAGAAAGTATAAAAATGGCAATAGGCCAAGTAGAGCAGCTGGGGATGGGTACTGGAAAGCCACAACTGCTGATAAGCGTATCACACATGGAGTTGATGGCCCTGTTATAGGGCACAAAAAGACATTAGTTTACTATGAAGGAAGACCTCCAAAGGGTGAGAAAACAAACTGGATTATGCACGAGTTCACAGTGGAAGAGGGTACAATAACTCCAAAACCCAGGGGAGATAATGTTGATCCCATGAGGGTAATAATATTACAGATATCTTCAATTCTAATCTAGTTTTGGTATTTGTCAGTGTTCTTTTGATTATATTATTGGACTGATAATAATTAATGTGGTTAATTGTTTGGTTGTTTTAGTTGGATGATTGGGTTCTGTGTAGAATTCACAAAAAAGCTGCAGGCAAGGTAGGGAAGTCTACACAAAAAGAAGATGAGAATAATATTGTTGAAGCAAATAAATCTCCCCCTCAAGATGAACAAATTGAGGAGGTCCAAGGGGTGCAATTCTCATTACCGCTCAATGAAATGTTTACTTTCCATGATCCCTTCGTGTTTGGGAATGGCCCTGCCTATAATGATCCTCAATTCATTAACTCTGATTTTTTTATCCCAGAAAACATCTCCAACCAGAATTTCGATTTTGATATTGACCATTTTCTTTCTTCCCATAATGTTGAACCCCCAACTCTCCTTTCTGTTCAAAAGGCTGAATCCCCAACTCCTCTTTCTCCTCAAAAGGTTAAAACTCCAAACCCAAAGGCCTCACAAAACACATGTAAGGATGTAAAACATGGTAACTGCCAGCACAAAGAGTCCCCCTCACTTTGATAGATCTTTCACATTGTGACTGGTGAAACTTGATCTCTGTAATGAGTCATTCTGTCGATCAAATCTAAAGTTGTAATTTATCAGAAATATTGTAATGGTCTATCTAGTTGTATTAGTTAGATTAATGTAATGGTCTATCTAGTTTAGTTAGATTAATTCGTATTGAACATTCTTATTTATGAGTTTTTCATTTATTTAGTTTTTATTCTTGTTCATGTACTGTTTTTAAATTAGAAAAATAAATACATTTTCTATTTTCATTTCTCAAAAAAAAAAAAAAAAGACTTAGGTGTAATATGTAGATGGAACAATTTTCAATGACAAATAAAGTGGGGTATGCTAATGGCAATCATATAGGCTCTTAGTCTTGGATATGGGTATGTCAAATTTGATCATTGAAATGATGCTTAAACTATATAATTAATAAGCCATCAAATACTATAATTAATTAGTCCTTTAAATTGCGGTACATATTTTTTCTTCTTTAACCAGCTAGATAAACTCGTGAAAATAGTTATGGTACATACTTTTTTATGCGAATTATAAAATTTTAATTAGTGTTCTTGATATTTGATAATGAGCTTTGAAGCCTTGCATAGAATGAAATCATGCAAGGAAACAAAATGATATGAATATACTACTCCCTAACCAAGAAATCATAAGACCACTTGAACATAAAGGAAATTCTAAACTAACAATACCAAAAGAAATATACTTGGATTTTAGAAGCATGCCTAAAATAGAAGGATCCAGATTAAGCTTTTAAAAAACAAATAGAAAATTCTGAAACATAATTATTAAACACCATAATAAGTTTACCCGGCCTCTAATGATACATAATAAGTTTACCCAGCCTCTAATGATAAACTAAAAATGAAAGTAGTAATATTTATGGAGTATAAAAATTATAAATATTTATAATTTTATTTTAATATAAATAATAATTATTATCATGATTAAAATAATGAATACTCTAAATTAAATAATTAATTATTGTTTAATATATAAAATTATTCACATTTAAATTTTTAATTCTAATTCTAATTTCGTTTCTATCTAACTTGAACTCTTGAAGTATAAGCCGAACGCCGGTATAACCCGGTTAACCCACCCGATTTTGTCCGTGTCTTCTCTGCGGGTCTCCCGTCTCCCTAATCCTCCTTCACACAAAAATTAGGGTTTTCCTGAGGTTTTACACTTCTACGTGATCCATCCAACTGTGCAAAAGCCCTTTGCTTTCTCTCCGATTCAAATGGTCCTTTCGAACATTCACCGACTTGCCCACCGCCTTTCTCTTCACTCTGTCGCCGGGAAGCTCTCACTCCTCTCTGTATGGATTCCAATTTCTCTTATACTCCCTTTCTGTGCACGTCTATTTCTCTTTCGTTGGCTGACTAAATTGCTGATCTAATTTCAGGTTTGTAGGGGTTATAGTACGGAAAAATGCTGCATACCTAATCTCCTAATTGATTCCAATTCTTCAAATGGTGTGTGAAAGTCGGCCTTCTCTCAGTTTTGGCAAAAGAAATTTAAAAAAAAATGTTTTGGTTTATACTCTGTTTCCTGGTTCCTTCACTAATTTTCAAGGGGGATTTTGTATTTGAAGAAAATTTGGGTTTTTTTTTAGTTTCTTTGGGATTTCTTTTTCATTATTAAAAAGGTCTCTTTTTCATTTTTGTTGTGTTTAGAATATAGTTCAGCAAGAGAGTGTTACAGACTACTTGGCTTAAGCAGGAATGCAACTAGATTGCTGACGAAGGGACCTTCTCATTGGGTATGACTATGAATGCTTAATGCCACAGAGATTATTACTCTGGTGATTTTGGTGTTTTACATTGTGATTGTGGTTTGATCTAAGTGAAGGTAGCTTGATAAGTTTATCATATTTCATGGAAGCCAAAAAAAGCTCCTATTCTCCTATTATTTTGCAATGAGGTTATTGGAAATAATTTACTACTGTACTTGAATGCATATCTTCATTTCTGTTCAAATTCTCAGGCATTTTGAATCGCAACAACAATCTGAATGAAAGCATAAGATGATAAAGACACCTAGTAATTAGGCACAAATAGTTGGATTGTATAATATTATGATCCTTATTATGTGTGATCTTCTACCATTTCTACTCTCTATAATCCTACAGCCCTCCCCTTGGAATCTTGCAAATTTTCCTTTTCTTTTGTTTTCCCTTTTTTAGTTAGCACAAAGTTGGAGTTGATTCTAGGACCATACACGATTATATATTTAATTATTTATATGATGATGTGACATTATGGCCCGAATAGTAATAAAAGGAACCCAGACTTTCTTTGTTGCTATTTTCCACTCTGTATGTAACTAAATTATATATTTCTGTCATGGTTGGGTGCTCTGTAGTTTTTTTTTTCCTTCTCTGATTAAATAGTGTATTCTATTCCTCCCCTTGGTTTTCTTTTCTTGGAAAGCACCAAATGGGGGTAGGTGAACATTAAATTCATTCATTACTTGATGGAGTAGTTTGTGCTAATAGTGAAATGACTGATTTCGAAGTAACAATTTCAGTATTCTTGTTTTGAATAACACCTATATTTCATTTTATATTCCAGAGGCATGAACATTTTTGTACAGCAGCAGGCAATAATGATCCAGGCAATGCAAGTCAGAAAGAGAAGTATGTTTACATGTTGCTTCTGTATGCAATCTGTGTTCTTACTTTTTTATTAATAAGGAGTTGTTAATAATTGATTGTTAGAACTTAGTCTTTTCACAGTTTATAAGTAATTGGACCAACACCATATCCTTCTTTAGGTGTTTCAACTTTCAACAATGGATGCATAATCATTAAAATCCTATGTAATATACATGCACTGCACGTTTAGTCAAAGAACTTGTCTATGATTGGTAACAGTACTTATTCTCTAGAGTAACTCTATTAAGCCCATGATATCAATGCAAAGTCCTAAGGAGCCATCTCTCTTCTTCACAAAGAACATAGGAGCTCCTCAAGTTGACCCACTTGGCTAATGAATCTTACCACCTATAATTCTTAAAGCTAGACTTAAGCTTGTATCTTGTTTGCAATTTGCAGAATTTCTGTAACATTTGTAGACAAGGATGGAGAAGAACAGCAGATAAAGGTCCCCCTTGGGATGTCTATGTTAGAAGCTGCACATGAAAATGACATTGAACTTGAAGGTAAGCTCTTGTGCTTTCTCTATAGTGAGTTCTTCATTTAGATTTGTATTATCCTCTTGCTTTGAAACTTGGCAAAATGAAAAGAGAATTGTAGTTGATTTCTCTAATATAGTTGAATTTGTTGGACATATTTGCTGGTTCTGAACATCATACCTTCATGTAAATTCACTGCAAAAACAGGATTCCCGAGATGTTTTAAATATCTTTTTGAATCCATGGTTCTATTTCTAATATTGGAATGTCTGCATTGATGTTATCCAGGAGCTTGTGAAGGGTCACTTGCCTGTTCCACATGTCATGTAATAGTTATGGTATATAGACCTCATTGTTTCCCTTTCTTCTTCAAGGGGCAGAAATTTCTCAAAATTATTCGAGGATTTCATGCAATTAGACTGTTTTTTGCTTGTCTTTTATTTATCTTTTGGCCTGCCTTGATAGGATATGGAGTACTACAACAAATTAGAAGATCCAGAAGACGAGGAGAATGACATGTTGGACCTTGCTTTTGGCCTCACAGAGACGTAGGTTCTTCATCTCTATAGTGATAAAAAAGCTTTTCAATACCAAAGCTAATCAGATTGTTTATTTTTTATTGTAGTTCACGCCTTGGTTGTCAAATAATAGCAGAACCGGAACTCAATGGAATTCGCTTAGCTATCCCTGCAGCCACCAGAAATTTTGCTGTTGATGGATTCAAGCCAAAGCCTCATTAATGTATACACATGCTTAAGATGAGAGTAATTAATGGGTTATGATTCTCTTCCAAGGACCAGAATCAGCCATTTTTCTAGGACCTTAAGCGGTTAATAGATGTTTAACCTTATAATACTTGTAGTAAATCTCATTGAGCAACATATTTCACAGTTACAGGTCTGGCAAAGTGAGTAAATTTGCCATTTTTTGCCTCGATTTACTCTCAAATAATATCTGCTATTTATGAAACAACGGACAACTGTCCACTGATTTTTGTAATAATTTTCAATACCAGATTTGAATAAATGATTTATTTCTCTTATTCAACTGAAATCTCAACAGTAACTTTGTAAAGCAGAATCAGTTCATGCCTTCATGGTATGTATAACATTTGACATGGAAATGAGTCGTATGATGTTTCTGTGAGACAAGAAAATGGTACATTTTCAAATACCCAACAGATTACGTTCCCTGAAATGGTGAAGAAGCTTGTTGAGTTTCTAAAACTGAAGTGATTTCTGGAGCAATATCCTCCGGTCCATCAACGGCGGGCTTAATCACCGCCAGGAAGAACACATTATACAAAATGGTAAGCACAAAGAGAAGAATGGCTAAATTAACCAAATCAGAAGACGTAATTTCTTTTGCTTCTGGGACTTGTGTCATTCGACTCGGAGCACCATTCACATCTGAAGCTTCAATTTAATCAACTCATTTTTTAAAAATAGAATTTGGTTAATAATAATTGAATAAATACCTAAACAGATTGGGTTTACCTCTAATCTTAGGAGGAGGGTCGGGTTTTTTCTGGGCAAGAGATTGAAGCTGTTCATCGAGCTTTCTCAGAGCCTCTCGGGCCTTATCCGGGTCAACTTCATAATCCGAATCTTTCTCCGCCGCTCTGACCGGAGGTCCTTGTCCTCTTCTTCTACTTTTCTTGAGTGCTTCCCATCTTCCCACCCTAAACGCAGATACTGAAGCTTTGTTGTGGCTGTTGAAGAAGAGGGAAGGAGGAGAAAAAAATGGGTGTTTCTGAAGAGATATGCAGGGGTGAAGATGGAGAAGAAGCATTTCAAAATTTCTAGTTTCGAAGCTCAGCAGAGTGGAGTTGGGTATCACTCTAGCAGTTATCTTCATCAACGGTAGCAATTTACATGAAATATCCTGCGACTGGGCCCGATTTGTTATTTTACTTACTGCAAAGGTTCACTTGGGCCATTTATACCATCAAAGCAAAATTGAATTGTTATACTACGGCATGGATCATGGTCAATTAAGTTGAGAATACGTAGCCTTAGTTATAACATGAGCTACGTGGTTAATTGATCTCATAACATGACGAACAATGATAGAGCCCATCGAGTGAATCAAACATGCACAATCCTTTGTAAGTCTTGCATAAGTTAAATTCAACACTCTCCTATTGATATTTTGACAAACATCTAAGTAATCAATTTTCAAGACAATATTGTACAAGCTATCGTTTCAGCCTGATATGGTTCTATGGGGTAATAGCGTAATAATAATATTTATTATGTGGGGTTTGGGATTTTTCAAGTGTGACTTGAATTGTATCACCTCTTCCATGTCTATCTCCAAGTGACTTAAATGAGTTAAAATCCATCTGTAAAAGTCAATGTCGGGTTAGAAAGACATGAAACCAAGAATGTTTGAAATGAATACTATGTATTTATAATAAGTAATATAACTTAAACAAAAAAAAACATAATTTTTATGTGAAAATTTAAAAGGAAAAAATTACAAATCTTTTTATATTAAACTAAGTCAAATTCCATATTTTGATGAGATAATTAAGCTTTCTTGAAAGTTATTTATGGAGGCTTTCTTGAAAGTCATTTATGGAGGCTTTAACATGGTGAAGAAGATGAGGATAGTGGGAGATAGGAGAGCTAAGGGTTGTAGTCAATGAGAGAACGAGAGTGACATTTTTCAAGTGTAGTGACTTGTTATATAATGTAGAGATTCTCTTGTCACTTTATCTTCTTCACCTTTTATAGATTTGAATCCAAATAGAATTGATTAGACTAAGTTTCACTACTATATTGGGTCAACATTCTTGAGCTAATAGATTTACTTAACCTTTGAGTTAATTAGATTTTGATATATGATAGTCTAAAAATATTAACTCCAAGCACTTACGAATTGTTTCAATACCTTCTTTTTTTTTAGTATTACCTTCTTTTGCTTCAATACCTTCTTAAAAACTAATATATGACTCATTATGATATTCCAAAATTCTTCCCACTAACACCATTTAGTTTCACTATTAGTATATAAAATCTCATAAATTAATCAACAATGATTCATAAATTAAAAGAGAAAAAAAGAATTTTTTACGTGTCCAGCTGGCACGTTCAATGGGGCGCGAAACACACAAAATGCATGTCATTTTCTGAAACACGGGGACCCACAAGAAACTTAGATTTGTAGGACAAAAAAAACACTCAAAAAAAAAAAACTCCAACCCACACTAGGCAAAAAACCCTAGCCAAGTTTTTCTTCTGCAAAACCCACCAAAAATCATTGATGTGGATGCCCTTATCAACAAGAATCTAATACCTTGTTCACAAATAAGAAATAAATATGTTGATTACCTTGTAAACTTGAAACAAGAAATAAATATGTCGATTACCTTACAAACTTGAAACAAGAAATAAATGTTGATTACCTTACAAACTTGAAACAAGATTGAATTTAAAGCATTACAACTCAAGAAGATGATCCAAGTAGCATTAGTAGTTTCAAACTCCATAAGATTCTCCAAGATTTGCAGCCATTGTTGGTTGAGGGTGATGGGTAAGTTATAATTACCTTATAAGATCTTCATTTAATGAGCAGCAAGTTCATAGTCTCAAACTTCCAGCCAAAATGTAAAAAAGTTATTAAAAAACAAAAAAACTGTTAAAACTCATTGTGTAAGGGGGCAAGAACTCTTATCAATCACTTTCCTTATAATCAAACACTTCCCCATTGGTAAGGCTCCATTCCTCACCTTCCATCCTAAACCCTAAACCCAAAACACACACACACACAATAAATAAATAAGATTTCTTTCTACAACAAAAGTTGAAGTACATTCAAAGTTCAAGCGAGTTCTCTTGTTTCCAAATCAAACTAATATCATTACAAAAGGGGATACGCTCCCTACAATCGAGCCTTAACATTTGGTTCCTACGGCTACACAACACTACTCTGCACCCTTTTCTTCTGCTTCATTTACCCTAATGATGTAAACCTGGAGATTCAAAGTGAAGTTAACCATGAAAGCCTAAATCATCAAAGTTATATGTAAAACCCCACCAACTATCAATCCCAGAGCAAGATAGAAAGAAAGAAAGAAAAAGATTAGGAGGGATTAAGATTCGCTTGCCTTAAACCTGGTCGGTTCAATCAACTGAAAAACCAGTGCATCACCATCAACCAATTCATGGTCTAGAGCAAAACCCCTCCATCCACCACTCAGCCCTGTCTTCATAGCCAGGTATTTTGTATCACTTTCGTCGCCATTTTCATCTACCAGAGTGATCATCTCATCATGCTTTGGAAGATGAGCCTTGCAGAACTGAACAGGTAGTCCCTATACACATACAAACTCACACAGAGACAAACATTTAATAAAGGTATGATAATTTTTTGAATTATCATGAATTCATGATCAAAGATCATATCTTGTTAAGAATTTACCAGCCAAAAGCCACCTGTGACATGTGACTGAAGCATAGGTTTAATAAAGCTTGGGAATTGATTATCCAACCCTGCTTCCAAGTCTTCTGCTCTTTGTATAGCATCTAATCTATTTCCATCGGACGCATAAACCCGGTTTAACAAGTCTCTTCTTCCATAACTATAAACCAAAATCGCAAAGAAAATTAAACTAAAACACAACAAAATTAAAAAGCATCATCAGATAGAACAAGACCAGCTAGCCAACTACCTCCTCCTTCCAATTCGCAAAGTCTCAAGTCCCATCTGCCAACATTATTCAAGATTTCAGTCCAAAACAAATCATTAAATCAACCTTTTCTTCTCCATTTCAGTTTTAGCTTTAATCACCAAAACAAATTAAAAACATATGCTTCATCTCAACTAAAAATCTAAGACAAAAACTTATGTGAGAAAGTCTCACAGATCGTCAGACCTTTGATTAATGATGTTAAAGATTTGACACATTAATCAAAGATTCACCCATCTCTCACGGATTAAGACACATGAGACAGTTCACACAATGTTACCCAAAACCTAATAATTGGATCGTACATTTATGCTTATATGCTCAACACGCCCTCACATGCCACTTGGCATGTACTCAGATACCAAATTTAAACATGTGTCCCATCTCAACTAAAAGTCTAAAAGTCAGTTGATTGCACATTTATGTTTATATATCACATGCTTTGACAAAAACAAAATCAAAGGCTACAGGGAAGAAGAAAGCTGACTTCTTTATAATTAGGAGCAGGCTTATCGGCGACGCGGCTGGACCTTCTCACAGCGGTGAGCTCCACCGGCTGCTTAGCCCGCGGCTTCGTCTTCTTCATCTGGAAAAAATGGCGAAAGACTGCAACTTTAAGAAGTGGGTACATGTAAAAAGAAAAAATGTGAATGAAAATGGATGGATACAAGTACCGGGGAGGGTTTGGGGGAGTTTCGGAGAGCTTGAGCGAGCTTGTTTAGGTTGAGTTCTTCCATCCTCTTCTTGTTTTCTTCCAGCCGTTTCTGCCGGCTTTCCTCGTACGCCAAAACCTTATTCGACATCACCATTTTCTTTCTCTGTTTATGCGTTTCTAGCAGGATCGGAGGAGAGAACAGAACTCGGGGAAGATGAAAATGGTGGCGTCTCCACAGTCTATTGTCGCATTATTATAAGGTGGGCTCCACTTTTGAGGATTTGAATTTCAAAAGCTTTCCATAATAAGTTTCTGGATTAGGTCACCCTTGACACTTTACAGTTTACTGGAGATAGTGGAGCAAATACTCAACTTGGCATTATACATGAATCTGAACACTATTTGATCAACTGAGAAAATAATTAATTGTTTAAGCTATGAATCTGAACCCTATTAGATCAACTGAGAAAATAATTAATTGTTTAAGCTATACATGAATCTGGACCCTATTAGATCATTCAACAGAGAAAATAATTAATGTTTACGCGTTACGAGTATTGAAGTATATTTAATATTTTTATTGTGTAAATATTTTATATTAAATTTAAATTTATCAAATTATTTTTAAAAATGTAGTTTAATTTAATAATATTTTTTAATTAATAAATAATATGTATTTATTTTAATATGATTTTATATTTGAAAATTTAAATTATATTTATTCTAACTTTTTTTTCTTTTATAAACGAATTATGTTTTTCATTTGTATCTTATTTGAGGTAGAATATATGTATCATTAGATGGTCACACATTTTAAGCATTAGTGTGATTTGGCTGCATTTTGGATGCATTCACGGCCAAGCGAACACTTCATTGTCAAAATGTTTATGTGGATTGTTGCACTTTATCTATAAAATTTATTGATTTAAAATTGATGACTGTTGTATGTAGAGAACTATAGAATGACCAAGATGACGTATTGAATGATTAAAATGTCATCATACACGAATCTTAGGAATCATCAATAACAATAGTTTATTCAGTCACTCATATTGAAAGCAACCAACTGTATATAAACTATTTAGAGTCTCGTGAGTACTGATTTAGAAGATGAATTCCTGGATTGGGGGAGCCTCAATCAATATGCATCATGAAAATATTAGGAGATGGTGCAAGTCAAATGAATAGGCCATTCATAAACCATGATTAAGTTCAAGAATCATTTAAATCATTTTTATCCATTTGGCAGCAAACCAAGGTTGCATGGACCACTTTGACTCTTTGAGGGCAAGGTGTTTTTTGAAGAGTCAGAGAGTGATATAGCATGACATAATCCATACGCCTAGTTGATACTTCTAAAGGTAAATGAGTAATTAGGTTACTTAATTAGTACCCGGATTAGTAGACTAATTGTTACAGAGAAATATTAATTAGTAATATAATTAGGAAATCTTATAATACTTATTTATATATATATATATATATATATATATATATATATATATAAAAGTATTATATATATATATATTGGGTTTATCGAGGCAAACCCCACTCCTCTTCCGAGTATGTGAGTAAACCCTCGCCCTGTGATCCTAGCCGGCAAAGGACCACAAGGAGGTTAACCAGCCTAGGTTGCCCATAGCTGACCGGCTCAAACCCGGGTGGCAGACGGTTTATATATATATATGGCTTTAGTAGCTCTATGGCTCTATGCCTACGTTCAATTGAAATTGAGTTAATTGCTTTTGTTAAATATTGCTGACAGAGAATGCTATGAGGCATTACTATACATTTCTAGAATGATTATCAAACTGATTTTAGGCACTTGTGTCCACATTGCTAACAGAGATTGCTATTAGGCACTATTTTATTTCGCAGGAGATGAACACATAAAAAGACTCTTTTAACCTTGCTAGAAATGGGTTAATTTTATCTCCGGTGACAAATTGACGAAAAATATGCCGGAAGGACCATTTTTGTTACAAAAATAATAATCGTGGACCTAGATTGTAAGGTTTAAAAGTCGTGGTACAAATCTGATAGTGCCACTATAGTCGTGGGACCAAAAGTGCGAAAAACTCTTTAATAGTTTTATCGGGATCAGGTCCACCATAAACCGAGTATAACAATATAGAATAGAACAAGAATACTCCGTATGATTTTCTTATTTCAAAATTTAAATTATATTTTGATAGTTTTATCGGAACCAGGTACACCATGAACTGGGTATAACAATATAGCATAGAATAGGAAATAGTAATATGGTTAACAACCGGTCCAAAAAATGCTGGTCCAAATAATCCACCATAAACCGGGTATAACAATATAGAATAGAACAGGAAATAGTAATATTGTTAACGGTCGGTCCAAATAATAAATAATAGGAGTACTAGTGAATAAATACAATAAATTTAAATTACAACTAGAACTTGAACCCAAGCACACTAACAAGGGAAAAGAGACCTAGACCACTGAATTATGAAGTAGATCGTGTTTTAAGAGATGCCTTATATGGACCAAACTCCCCCCACCCCCACCCCGACCTCCACCCCCACTTTTATACTGCTGATGGACTTTCCTGCATCCTCCACGTGTACGGCATGAAGATGGCCTCCCACCAAGCACGCGTCTCACGTCTTCCTGTTGTTAACTGCCTCCACCCATTAGATGCCATGTACCTAGGACCTTCAGTCAACCCCCGAGGAACCCGGCAGAACAGACATGACTTGCACCACACCCAAGGGATATGGCACTTACTCACGCGCATACGCTTGGACACCTCGGGTGGTGGCGTGACCAGTCGCCGCCCACACCACTGGGGCGCCTCGGCCCCAGGCAGTGGTCGCACCCCCACGGCGTGGTGGGCACAGCTAGCGCCTTGGTGTCACGCTGCCACCTGAGGCGACAGGCCACGCCGCTTGGGCGTCGGGGGCACAACCGTCCCACGATCGCGCCTCCCCAGACAATGGCTTGGCGCCCCACGTTCCTCCCTTGGACCCCCTTTGCAGACAACGTGTTTTTTGAAGAGTTGGAGTAATTAGGTTACTTAATTAGTACCCGGAGTAGTAGACTAAATTGTTAATGAGTAATATTAATTAGTAATATAATTAGGAAATCTTATAATAGTTAGATTATATATATATATATATATATATATATAGCTTCTTGTAGTGTAAAATCACCAAACAAATATACTCCGTATCATTTTTGTTTGGCTAAAGTGTCATCTAGCACCATGAACTATATCCAATTATTCATGCCGCACCCTGAACTTTCATATCGTATATATCGAGCCGCAAACTAAAATAAAAAATTCACCTAGAACTTTTAGCAGGTTTCCAGGTCTTCTTGCTGACATGGCGCATGTTTTCAAGTGATGTCAGCAGGAAGATCTGGAAACCTGCTAAAAGTTCCAGGTGAATTTTTTATTTTGGTTTGCAGCTCGATAAATACGATATGAAAGTTCAGGGTGCGGCATGAATAATTGGATATAGTTCATGGTGCTAGATGACACTTTTGCCTTTTTGTTTTTATTTCTTCTTTATTATTCTTATTCTTCTCAGGGTTCTGACACACTCGAAGTGTGAAAATTAAAAATTTGTCATGACTCAAATATGATTAGGAACTTGCTTGAAAGATTTTCTTTCCTGGTCATAAAGTAATGACCTTTTAATTTCATTCAATTATATATAAACATTAATATATAAATTACAAACACTTAAAAAACATGTATACCGATAAAATCCCAAATCCCTCCTTAAGAAGGTAAGATTTCATGATTGGGGTGCAATTACTTTTTTTTTAAATTCATTAAGAGCAAAACAAATCATACCATTATATCATTGAGACATAGACCATGGTCCACCTTATAATATAGACCATTAATATAAAGTTCATTTTTTATACATTAAATTTTCATTTTCTTAAAGTTCATTTTGTATACCGAAGGTTCAAACTTGCAGTACATTAAAAATGAACCTTCAGTATACTTAAAAATGAATACTTATTAATGGTCCACAACGCAGAACTGAAATCTTGAAAAGAAAAAGAAGAGAGAACAGATCAAAATTCAGGTCCACAGGACTTTTAAGCTATGTCTATGTGAGAAAAGAAAATGCAAGCAGTAATGGTAGATGCTCTTGCTGCCTACACTTTAGATGTTCTCTCCTACCTACATAACACAAGCCAATCTAAATCCTACCAACGCTTCCTAACACAAATAGTCCATTTCTTTTTACAGAGGGGAAGAACACAGCGAAAATCACGAGCCCCTTCCTAAAAACCATAACAAAGCCAAGAATGATTTGCCGCCCAGCTTGAAAAAGCCAAGATCGAAAACAACGCCACTTCTGTTGTCTTCCTATGCTATACTGGAGCTTATTGCGAGGCCACAGCTGCGTTAGTTGCAACTAACACTCCCCCGTCCACCTGATGAACCTCCAACATAACTGCTGCCTCCATTTATCGATGGAAGTTGGGGATCGGCAGCTGCACCCGAGCCTGTTTCTTTTGAAGCAGCTGTCTCGGATTTCTTTGCAAAACGCCCTCCAGTACTCCTAGCCCTCCTCAAAGCATGCTGATGTCGAGACTCGTGAAGATACGGCTTTGAAGAGAGAAAGAGAGAGAGAGGTGTCAATTAAGAAGTTTACATGAAGCATGGACAGAAAAGGGGTAAGAGTAGGAATAGACTAACCTTTCTAGCTTTTATTAGCTTCTTTTGAGATTCTGCTTTAGCACGTGACTCTCTCCTCCGGAGGATCCCATGATACTGCTTGGCATTCACGTAAACGGGCTCTTGAGTCATTTCAAGTGGCAAAGGCATCCTAGCTTGTTGCAGATCAAGAAACTGAGGAGGAACCTGATGAATAGGTATTTTGTTAGTTCCAAGATTTTTAAACAAAATAAGGCCTTTCCTCCCGAAGGGGGCAAACAAATTAACGAACTATTATGAATCTTCTCTAAACTCTTTGAAAGCTCTTTGGCCATCAATTTAAAAAATGAATACACAAGCTTTGCCACGATAGGTTCCTATATTTCCAAGAAGACCACAAAAGCTGAAAAATGTGAAAGTGGAGTGCTTGGACCTTAAACAGTATTTGAAACCAGAATCGAAAATCATTTTTTTAAATGGATTTGGAAAGGATAAAATGAAGAATGAACAATCATTTTGATATTGAAAGATAGATGATCATTCTTATACAATGTCCTAAGAAGTGGGGATGAAAACGAGTAAAATCATTTATAATTGTCGTGATAATCCTCAAAAGAGGCCAACCAATACCACTAACAGCATATTTTGTTCACCAAATGAAAATTGGAGGAATAGGAATGCTATTCCATAACAAAAAGAAAAGAGGTTTGCATTGCAGCTCCCAACTTGGGTAGCAGATAAAAGATTTTAAGGTCCATGTCAAGAAAAGAAAAAAGTAATTACCTTTAACTTGAACAGAAGAGAGAAATGTACTCAATAATTTAAATTATTATGAATCAAGCAATTTCACATACCAATGGCTGACCATAAGAGGCCATCATCCCCATAAAATATGGGTCTGTGTACAGATTTGGAGCGCAAGCCTGAAACAGTCACAACATTAAATCAAGATTAACTGCACACTGCATCTAGATAAAGAAACGACTATCAACATTCCCCCACAGATTTTTAGAAATATACTTACAATTGAATGTCCAACAAGTTCAAGCTGTGGCGGCTGTATAAGGCTCTCATCAGTTCTTGCAGACATTATTGATTTGGCGTGCTGAAGACTCTGATCCACTTGCCCATAATTTCCATCTAACCTTGAAACAAGATTTCATTACGAACAACATTCATCTAAAAATAACATATACACTCGATGTATGCACAATAGAATTCTCCCCACCTGCCCAACTAGTTATGTACCCAGCCGTATCCCCTGCCCCAAAGCCCAAAAAAAGATAAGAAGGAGAAAAAAAGAGAATAAAGAAGAGATACGTCAAGAATTAATTTGAGTAGCATGCTGACATCTATTAGTCACCTTTCATTTTCCTAAAAGGACTTCTCCCCTTAAAGAACATGATTTTTCTTAGTAAAGAAGCAGTCTGAATTTATAGAACTTACAAACGCATTTGCTATTTTACAAGGCTGATAATTGCACAAACACAAAAGGTACAGAAATAGGAAAACCAGAGCGAATTGGCTTAAAATAAAGAATGCATGTAATATCAAATGCAATAAGTATCTCATCCTAAATGCTTTCTCCAGTTGCTTTTCCTCTCACTTTTAATGGGTATCTTACACAAGTCTATTCTTTCACATATCCCTGGTTTTTGAAATATTTGAAATCATGCATATCCAAATAAACAATCCAATCCAAACGAAGCTCTTAGAAATTAATTAATTCATGATTGTTTCGAAAAGAAATATCCACCATGGAAGAGATTGCAAAACCTCCCTCTATAATTTGAGGAACTCTGTGAGAGGAATAAAAGGGAGAACGAGTTCCAAAGTACACATATTAATAGATGTCAAGAATGGGACAAAAGCAAGTTGTCACTCCCTGGGGTATATTACTTCCATATTTAGCTTAATTTTAGATCAAATGGAATTTAATCTTTGAAGACAGACCTTGATCTGAAGGTGCAGAATTTTGTGACTTTTTAGCAGTATCATCATCACCATCCGACTGTGATTGATCATCAACAGATTGCTCCAGTGACGATGAATCAGATACACTTGCCCGCTTCGAGCGAGGGTTAATTGGATTACAGCCAGCAGCAGTCCACCAGGGATCAGCATATACTGCTGAACCTGGAAGATTGTATGAACGAGCTTCTACCCGATTTACAGTTTCAGACTTCGATTGCATTCTTTTTAAGCACCTTGTGAACCAAAGTTCTGATCTCCCACACAAAAGAAGATAAATTTAATATCAGTAAAAGAGAAATTGACACAATTCAGAAGCTATGATGGAAGTGCTATTCTTCTTGTCTAATCCACTTCAAAATACATGAAACTATGGAAGTATAATTGGCACAACTTATCTGCATATTGTATCATTGCAGATACAAAACAAATCAATACAAAACACTTTCTTCTGATGATATAACTATGAAACCTTGAAAACTATAAGGATCAGGCTCTGTTCTTCCCAATTACTGTACTAAAAATCCTACCATATACCATTACTATAGCACAATTATCAGCTAACTATAATTTATCCAAAACTGCAACCATCAATCAATCCTACTATCTACCTAAAGCTCTATGATCCCACACACCAAACACCACCTTGTTTCCCATTGTCCATAATAACTGAGAATGAACAGAAAAGCAAAAATCCTACCAACAATTTCTTGAATCACATCCTCACTTTACTATAAACCTTAAACCTTAAACCTATGAACCGGCATGCCTAAATTAACAGACTTACCGTTCCCATTAGTCAAACATAAAAGCAAATATAGAATCCACGCATATAAATTCAGCCGGCAACATATAGCAATTTAAACAGACGCCGGCGAGAGAATCAAAACCAAAGAAGAAGACAGAAAGAAAGAAATAAAACGTATTTCATTGCATTTGAGCATGGAGCGTACAACAAATACAGAATTGAATAAGGATAATTGGGACTAGAACAAAAAAAAAAGTGAAAATTGAGAAAAGTTGCACCTTGAAGAGAGGGATAGCGGTGAGTGTATGGATTAGTGATTGGAGGAGAACATAACCCTAGAAATTTGGGAGGGAATTCCGCACTGCGGGGAAGAGAGAGAGAGAAGAGAGAGAGAGAGAGTTCTTCCTGAGCCTGGGGAGCTGGGAGTGTAAATGAAGTGGTACGACGTTATTGTAATTATATTATTATTATTATAAGTAGTGTTAATTAATAAGTGAAGTGAAGTAAACAACATAGGAGATGAGGATAAGAATGTTTATAATTTTCTAATTAAAATCTTAATTTATGTTTGCACCCAGTCCTCCACAACGACTTTTCTTCACTCTCCTTAGCTCTCCACCTGTCCATATGTCTTCTTCACCCTAACACACGCCTCTATAGACACCTGTACATATATCATATAACTATTCAATGAATCCTATTTTTGTTTCTCACAAAAACACTCATTCTCAAATTATTTTTTTAATTCTTCAAGTTATTTGTAGCGAATTATATCCTCTCCAAAGAAAAGTTAATTACTCTTTTCATAATGTTGACCAAAGACTTTGTTTGGAGTACAGTTGGTGAAATTTGAAACGTTTCAGTCACTTCAATTGCATCATTATTATTGAATTCTTATTTTCATATTTGAATTTTCTATAATTGAAATATTGAACCGCTCTGATTCTTAATAAGGTTTATCCGTTCCTAAACTATATATATATATATATATATATATATATATATATATTACAATGAATTAGTACATTTATCATTTTCCTTGTAAATACTTGTAAAATTCGAAAGTCCTTTTTTATGGTTAACAATTGGAATGGCTCTTAATTGAGTCGGTTGACCAAGGTTCTTTGTGTATAATTGAACTTCAAAAAAAAAAAAGACCTTTAAAGATTTAATTGTCGATTTTATAACAATTTAGGAGTCGATACAATCATTTTATCTTATTCTTATTATAACTGATCATAATTTAGAAATGATTTAAAAGGGGTTATAAATTAAATATTTATCATCAACCGACAAGAGAGTTAAATATTATCAAATTAAAGAATCAATCAACAAAAATTAACAATTGAAAAAGTACATTAATATATTATCACTTCTTTTTTTTAGTACATTAATATATTATCACTTAAAACCTAGATTATTTTTGTTAGAAAGTGTAAGTATGTGGAAATAAAATAGTGGGATGGTGCGGTGTGCGGCATATGCTTATCCATGAGTCTAATCAAGATTAGGGCCTGCTAATGGCGATAAGGTTCCCCAAGTTATAATGACTTGATTATATTAAATTAGTTACAAGTAATATTTTCCACACACATGTAGTAATAATAGTCAATATCTAAAATGGTGAAATTCCAGGTGTTTACATTTTAATATCCTCCATAATTTTAATAAATGACTTTACTACATTGACTTTGAGGCACTAAGATTAAGCTTTTAACATGCATGGGTACTTTGGTTTATGTGGGTTGCCCATGAGTCCCAAAATAAAATATAAGATAATTTGTAGAAAAAAATAAATTAGATGCGGGGAATTTTAAGCGGAAATTGTAAGATGAAAGTCACAAGTAGGTGGTACCTTGATTATATTGGTGAGATGAAGAGGATATTAAGTGATGATTTAATTTGTAATAACTGTTATTGACTATGCTACAATGTAATATTATTTGTACATACATACTTATTTGTAAATCCATTTTATCATGGAGGCTGACGTTACAATATTCCTTGAACCATTGAGACGTAGCGAATCGGTTTTAGTTTTAAGAAAAATGACTTGAAATTTTCTTACTTTTGTATTGTTAACTTTTTGGAGATTATGTCTAAGATTTAAATCCCACTATCATTTATTTTATCGACTTATTCTCCTTACATATACAAACACTCTTGCTGGTCATCCCAAGTAGTTGTGAGTTCTTTCCACCCTTGTTTATATAGTCTAGTTAATTGAAAATATCTTATGAATTAAACTCAAACTATATGAAAGTTTATGCTATATAAAATCTTTAAGCATATATAACTACACTAGGCATAATATGACAAACTAGTATTTATATTAGTGTCCTCCCAAAATACAAAGAGTTATCAAACATGATCATTAAATTAATGATATGAAAGTGATGTCTCATCTCCTATGCAATAGTGGTGACTCCAAGCCCAAGCAATAATGGTGACTCTGGCTGGGCTTGGTTATAATTAGCACTAAATGCTATTAGGCCCACTTGTTAGAGGCATAATAATCTATCAGGTATGGGCTGTTGCAAATGGGATGAATCTATTAGACCAATACCCAATATTTTATCAGTTGGTATTCAAACTTTGTTGCTTTTAATCATGAAAATAAGCCTTAATGTATTTAGAGCACATACATTAGTTTGTTTTTTGCACAATATTTAAAAAGCCACTTAGGGAGAGAAGAGTGTCATATATTCATTGATAGAGTCAACCATATCAAATGTTTGGAGCCAATATTGCCCTCTTTTCCAAGTAGTTGGATCATAAAAAATATTGGGGTATGATGGATATATACTTTCCACAATAGTTGTAATGGGATCTCCAGAACATTTCAACAAATTCTCTTCTGGAATAGTAATGTTTTCACATCCAATTGTTTGCCCCTGAATTTCTCCATCTCCTATGTTCGCAATCCATTCTAAGAATTGCTGTAGCTTTTCATAATCACTATTTGAGGATGAGCTTTGAAGTCGCATATTTTTTTGTCAGACGTAACACTTTACAGTACGACCACAAGTAAGATGCGTTTATTGTTGCATTAACAATATCCTGTCTACTTCCTTTTGGGATAACTGGCAAAATTTGTTGAAAGTTTCAGCCAAATACAATAGTTTCCCTCCGAAAGGCATCTCTAAACTTTTTGGATTGCAAAAACGCAATACATCATGCATACTTCTATCAAATGCTTCAAAGCAATGTTTATGCATCATTGGTGTTTCATCTCAAATTATAAGTTTGCACTTAATAATGAGTTCTGCAAGATGACTACCTTGTTTGATATTACATGTCGAATCCTCATTTGGGTTTAGGGGAATTGCAAACCTTGAATGCACAGTCCTTCCGCCGAGTAATAATAGAGAAACTATACCACTTGAAGCAACATTAAGAACTATTTCTTCATTTGATCTCAATACTGCCGAAAGAGTTCTCCAAACAAATGTCTTTCCAGTTCCTCCATAACCTTAGACAAAAAAAAAAAAAAAAAAAATTCCTCCTTGATTTGAATTTGCATCATTCATTATTGTGTTGTAGACATCATGTTGCTCAGGTGTTAGATTTGCTACTAACTTTTTGTGCTCTTCTTTAAGTTATGCTTTGTCATAACACATCTCATTATACATCAACCTATTCATCAAACCGGCCGAATAGTCAAGATCTGGAATTGGCATTTATTGGTAATAATGTAGGCTCTTCCCACATCTTTTCAACAATTTCTCAATCTCAACTAATGCTTGATTTTTTATTTCATCAACACTTAGGACTAAATCTAAAAAATATTAAACAACATATGTTAGAAAAGTATCATCATCTTGGCACTAATAATATTAGACATGAAATAAAATATTAAAGCAAATGGATAAATACATACCTTGGAAGTTCAATATGTTACGTTGTTTGTACAAAATATCATCGAACATATATGTCCAACATTTGCCCCAAACCAGTCCCGGACGGCTTAAACAATTTGAGGATAACAATGTTGTGAATAAATTTCTTAACTCTCTTGCAGTTGCCCACTGACTTGCTTCAACAATTTCATCAATATATTCTTTATCGTCTTCCAATAGCCCAAGTGCATAACGTGCATCACGGTAATTGCCGTACAACACCCCATTGATTGTTCTTAAGTCTTCATAACACGTAGGCCCTCGGATTACATTCAAAAGACATCTCAAATACTATATCTCACCACTTCCAGAAGGAACATAAAAAACTCGACCAATTGAGAATCATCGTTGTCTTGGAACAAATTCCGTTGTTGCTTGTTTCCAAATGAACTTTGTTGGCATCTCTGCATATGTTAGTTGCTTTGCCTCAAGGTATTTTTTGTTTGCCTCAAGTCAAGTCAGAAACATGCTATGTTTTACCGTATGTCGTTCTACAATGACATCAATTGGAGCATCCTCATCAAAATAAATGATTTGTTAATTTGGCAGATGAAAATTCAAGCGCTCTACAGGAGGATATCTGTATTGTATTTCAAAACCTAATATCCTCCAAGCAGCTCTACATTAACATAATATAGTAATTTTTTTTGAAAAACTATAATATACATCATATAGTAATTTGATTGTTGGAATTTTTTTTTTTGAATATTATCATGAGAGGAATTTAATTGCGTACATTAACATAATATAGTAATATTTTTTTAATACTATAATATACATCATATAGTAATTGTAATATTTTTTTAATACTATAATATACATCATATAGTAATTTGATTATTTTTTTAATACTATAATATACATCATATAGTAATTTGATTATTGAAATTTTTATTTTTTTGAATATTATCATAAGAGGAATTTAATTACGTACATTAATATAATATACTAATATTTTTTTTGAATACTATAATATAAATCTTATAGTAATTTTATTGTTGGAATTTTACGTACATTAACATAATATAGTAATATTTTTTTAATACAATAATATACATCATATAGTAATTTGATTGTTGAAATTTTTTTTTTTGAATATTATCATGAGAGGAATTTAAGTACGTGCAATAACATAATATAGTAATATTTTTTTAATACTATAATATACACTATATAGTAATTTGATTGTTGAAATTTTTATTTTTTTAATATTATCATGAGAAGAATTTAGTTACGTACATTAACATAATATAGTAATATTTTTTTAATACTATAATATACATCATATAGTAATTTGATTGTTGGAATTTTTATTTTTTGAATATTATCATGTAATTTGATTGTTGGAATTTTTATTTTTTGAATATTATCATGAGATTTGATTGTTGGAATTTTTATTTTTTGAATATTATCATGAGAGAAATTTAATTACGTAATTTAACATAATATAGTTATATTTTTTAATACTATAATATACATCATATAGTAATTTAATTGTTGGAATTATTTTTTTTGAATATTATCATGAGAGGAATTTAATTGCGTACATTAACATAATATAGTAATATTTTTTTAATACTATAATATACATCATATAGTAATTTGATTGTTGGAATTTTTATTTTTTGAATATTATCATGAGAGAAATTTAATTACGTAATTTAACATAATATA